>NW_026652280.1:48411158-48480090 GCF_009828535.3 Hylobates moloch | reverse complement strand
CAGCAGCACCATCATCATCATCACCACACTCTCATCACCAACTTCACCACCGTTATCATCACTATCACCACCACATCATCACTGCTACCACTATTACCATCACCACTACCACCACCACCACCACCATCGTCACCAGCATCATCATCAGCGCCATCATCACCACACTACCATCATCACCATTATCATTATCATCACCACTACCACTACCACTACCACCACCAACACTACCACCACCGTCATCATCATCGCCACCGTCACCACCACCACTATCATCAGCACCACTACCACTGTCACATCATCATTATCATCATCACTACCAGCACATTCAGGTATCAACATTAGTCACCCTTCCTAAAAACCCTTTCTCTTTGTGTAGATGATGTGGATTTTTATTCCTTAAAATGCTGTCATTTTGATATTTTAGCTGGATAAAACTATAAAATGGTTTTATATCTCTATTAGATTACAGTTGCTCTCAGGCGTGAAGACTGAGACTTACTAATATGTGTATCCCAGAAGTACCTGACACAGTAACACAGTGCCTTACCTTGGGTAAGTCTTCAATAAATAGCTTTTTGCATTCAATTCTACTCATCTTTCCTTTTAGGAAGACAAACTACCTCTTAAGTTATCCTTCTGTAAAAATTTTCATAAAGATTCTATTGCATCTCTTGTAATGAATTTTTCTACCTCATTAAAATGGTATTAACAAGTCTCCTTATCCAACCTACTAAGTCCACACTGCTATAATTTAGACTAATTTGTCTTAGTTTTTCTCTTCAATGGAAATGAAGATCATCTGCTTCCCACCATATGCTCATTTGTAATTTGAAATAATATTTTTGTTATTTGACTACAAGTAAATATTATTTCACATTCCACTGATTCAGAGTTGGTGATTTTGTTTCAGGTAGTATCCTGGTTTTGTTTTATTGTGCTAATAATGAACCAAATATCTCCAAAATAAATCAAAATTGGAATCATCATTAGCTTAACATTAAAACAGAGCCTAACTCTCTAGGAGAATTGACTTATGTTCATATGATAGAGTAACTCATTATAAATATGTTATTTAGTCAACAAAGCAACAATTTCAAAAAACTCAATAGAGGTAATGGTTTTATTACTGTTTCCATCATTCTGTATTAAAAGCAATAATAATATACTTAAGTGTTGTTATAATAAAAAATAATTTAGAATATTATTAGTTGTATTTTTAGCTAGGTTATAAGTGTGTTATTTAGTGTCATGTGTGTGTTATTGTGATATAGTTTCCTCTGAATTATTCTGTAGCTTGAAGAATCTCATCTCTTTTAGCCCTTTCACACTATATATTGCTGAAATTGCTGTCATCTTTGGAAAAATGCAAACAGCTGCTGACAGAAATAGGGACTTGAGTTTGGCCTTACAGTGGCAGGCATTCAGTAGACAGGGCAGAGAAAGGAGAGAGCAGTAACACCAAAGCTGAGTGGGTACACAATGTGAATTAACAGCACATATATGAAGAGAATGAATCGACTTGTGTGCCCAGAAGAGAAAATAAACATTACAAGAGGCCGGGCACAGTGGCTCACACCTGTAATCCCAGCACTTTGGGAGGCCGAGGTGGGTGAATCACCTGAGGCCAGGAGTTTGAGACCAGCCTGGCTAGCATAGTGGAACCCTGTCTCTACTAAAAACACAAAGATTAGCTGGGCGTGGTGGTGGGCACTTGTAATCCCAGCTACTCGGGAGGCTGAGGCAGGAGAATTGCTTGAACTCGGAAGGCAGAGGTTGCAGTGAGCCGAGATCGGATTACTGCACTCCAGCCTGGGAGACAGAGTGACACCTTATATCAAAAAAAAAAAAAAAAAAAAAACAAGATAGTAAAAGATAGTAAGGTTCTGGTTGAATAGGAATAGGTAAGAAAGGAGCAGATTGAAACTAACTTTTCCAAAGGTACAGATTATCCCCAACACTCAGAGAGAAAGGAAGTTTGCAGCTGCTTTCACAGTGTCACTTGGAATTGTTGAAGAAAGTTCCCTTCTTATATAATTATTCTTTGAATATGTATTGAATTAGACTTATGGCTACTACTCCCAAATCTATGAAATCAAATTATTTCAAATAAAAATAATTTATTATTAATACTTAACATGAATATGGCTTATATAAAACCAAAGAATTAGAAAATTCCATGAAAATTCCCAGGTTTAAGGACAAAATTCTAGAGCATGTGTATTGTTGAATCTACCATTAGAATATCTTCAACAACTTTTACAGTTTACATAGTGGTATCACTGATATTATGGCATTTAATGATCAGAACACTACTGAGGTTGGGAACACAGCTACTAGCAGCCCATAAACAAAGAAGAAAGTGAACTCTAGGAGGTTGTGATTTATTTGAGGCTACAAGGAAAGGAACAGACACTTAGGATCTACTAATTCCCAGAAACGTACATTATTCAATATTTTAAAAATTAAGTGAAACTAGATTTGATAGAAAACTATTATTAAAGTATATTACGTTAAAAACATATTATCTTAATTTTAACCTCTGCATTGACAGGGAAGTCTTCTATCCTGCTTCAAGTGATTTTATAATTGCATCAGGTTTACATCTTGTTGCTGTATCTCACTTAATGAACTTTACTAATTTGCAAGTGGTGTTTCTTAATGCCAATTCAAACTTAACTGTGTTAATGGGACCTACAGAAACATGGGTAATTCTGAGGGAAAATTATTTAAAAGTTTAATTTTGAGGATAAATTTCAACCTATTTTATTCATTTACTTTTTTTAAATGTTAAAAATAGCAAAGTTACTTATTTTTAATTATAAACTATTCTCTCCTTTTCCCTCTGGCAATGATCACAGTAAGAAGCAAAGATAGAAAGCAGGTTGGCAAACAGAACCCTATCAAACAATTCCTCAGCAAAATTGAAAATGAAGTGGATATTGCAATATACAGAGTAGGCAGCTTTTTATATCTCTTCAAGAGTGACTTCTAGTGTTAGATCTTTTCTCTAGTAAAGAAACTGTAAAAGCAGCAGAGAACTTACTTTCTATCAGTTATTTATTTGTTTATGAGTAGAAAGATCAAAGTGATTGCAATGGTGCTTAGCTTACTTCTCCTGTAAGAACTTGCATACACTATTTTTTAAAGTAAAAGTGTGTTATATTACTAGAAGTAAAATATGTTTATTCTAGAGAATTTGGAAGGGAACATAAAATTATAAAGAAAATATGCTACTACAATCCCACAATGAATTTTGTATTTAATTATGAAACATCTAAAGTGGAAAATTTATACAGTTTCAAATTTTTCACTGCCTTATAGACTGCTTTGGAGGGTATCCTTAGGATAGAATCTAATCTCCTTAGGATGAATTATAAGGTCTTTACCTCTCTATTTGTTACTTACTAGCTTCATATTTCACACTCTTCCTTAGCTTCAAACTACACTTCAGCCAGGGTTTGTTGTTATTGTTGATTTCTTTTTAACAAGTAAATATTTCCATTTCTGATGCATCTTCCTGGAACACTTGTCTACCACTTCCCCTCCCCACATTTGTTAACTTCTTTCATAACTGCCTTGAGGTGGCCCCCAACTACTACTCATTCTCCAGATGTCTGCTAAGATATTACTCTCTGAACTGCCCAAGTATGAGATAAGTTTCATTTTTATATGCTCCTTTAGCAAAGAACTTTATTATACTCTTTTATCATTCAAGACAATAAACGCTTGATCAGTTTTATTCACCACCATTCCAAAAACCTACTATGAATATCTCATTTCATCAGATGAGACATCAGTCCACCAAAGAGTTATATAAAATTAACAGAAACAAAAGGATTTAATTATCAGAAGAGTTAGAATTGTCTTGTCTTTGGGTAGGATAAGATAGAATCAAATGAATTGATAAACTTGTTCTGGGTTACTAAGGAAGTAAAATGGTACTAAGGGATCTCATTGCTGAAGAATAGTGAGAGAAAGGAATGAAAAAAAAAAGCTATGTAAGGGGCTAAGGCAGTGGATCCAACACTTAACACATTTAGAATCACGTTGGATGACTGGATCTCATCCCAGAACAATTAAATCAGAATACCTGGGCATGGGTCCAAGCATCAGTATTTTTTTTCAAGTTCTCACATGACTTATAACGTACAGCCATGGTTGAGAATAATTGAGTCATTTTATTATAGATAACTTTAAATTCAGTAAAACTCTTTGTTATTTCTCCAGGATTACAAACCAAAAAATATCCTTTAAAATTCTATGGTTATATTTTCTTTACCTCCCCCACCACTTCCCTTATTAGATCCACTGTTTTTCCTCATCAATGGTAAATAGAAATTTAAAGTTTATATTGCGTATTAATATCTTGAATATTAAATCAAATAATTGATTCTTAGGTAAACAAGCATAGTTGAAAATATTAGTAAGCCAGTAATAAAGATATAATTATGAATAAATATTTCAATAATCCTACCGCAAACTGTTCATATTTCTCACGGTCAATGCTCCTTGTACAAAAGATATCCCCAGTGTCTTTCTCTATGTAAAACAAATTGAAGGGTTCTTTGTCCACGCCTGGTCCACTTATGGAGTAAAAGATGGTGTAATTCTGTGCAGCATCAGATTGGATCTGCAGTAATAATTTAGGAATAGAACAAACATGTCATGATGAATATTTTCAACCTAACCTCTTGTGATGGTTTTTTTTTTTTACCACTACCCCTCTTTCCTACTCTCCTATTCTTTCTTTCTTCCGCTTAGGTGCCCATTATCTGCCATGTTTTCCGAATTTTTATTTGCATTTTGCATTGTGCAAAGCCACAAATTCTGTCACTTATTTGATCTCAACTTTTTTGTCATTTGTATATCTATAAAATTTGCAGAGTAATACACTTTTCAAGTCTTATCTACTTATTCTTATCATCATATAAATAATAGTAACAGTTTCCATGATTTTAAATTCTTTGGAATTGAAAATTATGTGATAATAAAACTAGAAGTAATGCAACTTTTCTTCCACAATTAATTCCTCAAGAATTAGAAAATTTTAGCCGGGTGCAGTGGCTCACACCTGTAATCCCAGAACTTTGGGAGGCCTAGGCAGGTGAATCACCTGAGATCAGGAGTTCAAGACCAAACTGGCCAACATGGCGAAACCTTGTCTCTACTAAAAATACAAAAATTAACTGGGCGTGGTGGTGGATGTCTGTAATCCCAGCAACTTGGGAGGTTGAGGCAGGAGAATCACTTGAACCCAGGAGGCAGAGGTTGCAGTGAGCTGAGTTGATGCCATTACACTCCAAAATTTCAAAACTGTTCTATGTTTGCAATCCAGCCATGTGGCAGTGATGCAATCTTACATGGTAAGCAGAAATACAGGTCATTTTTATAAAAGATGAGTGTTAGTTTAAGCAAGAGTTGAACTATGCAAAACATGTAGGTGTGCCTTCTGTACATTAGTGTTAACAAGTCTAGCATAGTATTTGGGTGAATTTAGACATAGACCTAAGAGCGCCAGAAACACCAGAAACTCCAAATATAAAATTTGTTTCTAAATTTCTAAATATGATATCTGTAAGAAAGTAATAAGATATACTGAGTCACTTCTACAGGACTCTAGTTCTGGTGAATAGATGATCATTATTTGTACCATTAGTTTAAAGCTCTGATTCAATATGCTGTGCAATTCGAATGAAAAGTTTAAGAACAAAAAAAATTTGGACACGTATAAAATCAAATAAGTGAAATGCACCTGCTGAACGTGTTGTGGAAATGGACCCAATGAGTTCTCCATTAATGAAGCTGGAATAGGAGCCCATCGTCTCTTGCTGCGCTTGAGGGCTGTGTCTTTGGTATGTCTCTTCTTAGGAGCCTATATTTGACAAGAAACAAAGAAATGTAGCATTGCTTATCATTTTTGGAACTGTGATTTTTTTACACATACATCAACAAGCAGATGTAAGGGTTATACATTACAATATCATGGCTAGTCAGCAAAGCATTTCTATTGATAAGACACACACACACACCTCAGACTACATTATGTTCCTCAGTTCTACCTATTTCTCTATTTACTCAGTTAACCACCAGGAAATGTATAGGGCATTTGGAAAGATGCCACTTTGAGAAAGTATAAACCCCCCCAAAATAGATAATTCATTAATAATTATTTAACGATCAACTTTATTCTACTAGGAGCGGTACAACCAAAATCTGTTAAAACCCTCGCTCTACAATACAATCATTTATACATCTATATGGACACAGGTCAGCATTTACTCAAGTATACTTGATTTTATATAATGTGGGGATTTTACAATGTGGATATAAAATAACATCTTTGAAGTCTTAAGCATATTAAGAGGAGTTCATATAATCAAAAAGAATTTAGTTGGGAAATCCTCTCACAAATAGAATCATTTTTTAAGAAATGATTTATATTTCTTATAAAACGAATTTCTTATATTCGTTTTATAAGACGAAATTCATTGTGGTGAATTTGCTGAAAATGAGATGTGAATTCCAGCAACTTTTTCCTCTCTGCTTTCTGAACTGATCTCTACCACTCAGTGCAAGAAAATGAGTCTAGAATCAAACATTCAAACCAATCCTGTGGATTGGCCACACCTCCACTCTCTGAAGAGAGAGGCTCCCCTATAGAATTTTCTAGTAAGATGGGAGTAAGCTTTAGACAGTCTCTTCTCCTCTTTAAAGAGAGACTCAAACCCGCAATCAGTGGCAAGAGAGCCGCACAGGGTGGAGCCCACATCTCCAGCCTGAATCACATTTCGCTGAGTTTTAGACCCGCCCCTGTCTTGTCCTGGCTCCTCAGGTTGGTTTGTTCTTTTATTCCCAAACGTGAAATCACTATTAGAAAACTTTGATATTCTTACTTTGCTCCCGGTCTACAGAGTCATTCATCTTTATAAAAGTTTGTAAATAGCTCTGCCACTCCTTAAAAGTCTAGTCTTTATTTACACTAATTGTAAGTGGAAAAGACAAATTTGTCATTCAATAGCATGGATTTTAACGTGAAACACGTTAAAACACGTGAAACATGAAGGACTCCCGTAAGCAGATTACTGTGCTAGGCTGCTTAATTAAGCCCTTGCCTTATACCTTGTTTTCTCTTGCTAACAGTACAACTTCTATCTCTTGTTGTTCCTGTCTCTGACCATCTGAAAGGAAAATGGAAAAACTTTTCCTTTCAGAAGACAAAATGAGGTCATGTGTTGTGTAAATTGAGCCATCTTCGAGAATTCTGAAGGCAGGGTCACTGGACCGGATTAGGCTGGCCGACTTGAGACATTCCTCCAGATTCACTGCAGGGAAGAAATATCACAGCAGTTTGTCAGATGAAACAGGAATGGAACAAGTTTTACAGGAATGACAGCCGTGAGTTAGGGCATGAGAAGCAGAAAAAGGGAGGTTACATTTCGAAAGTGCTCAGCACCTGCTATTCTAAAACGTGGGGGCTGTGAAAATTAAATAATTATATTAATGGAGTCACATTTTCCACTACCTTCGTCATACATTAATTTAAGAAATAAAATATTTTCCTAGTGTCACTGATTTTATTCTCTTTCCTTTGAACTCTTAATTATTGTGTGTGTGTATAAATTTATATATGTGTATACAAACTTGATTTTTTATGTCATAAGTGGTATAACTGTATGATGTCAGTAGATTTTGAACTTTTTGCAATAGTTTGATAGTTAAAACTATCTTGCCAAAAATAAGAAAACTAGGTGGCTCACACCTGTAATCCCAGGACTTTGGGAGGCCAATGTGGGAGGATCACAAGGTCGAGAGTTCTAGACCAGCCTGGCCAATATGGTGAAACTCCATCTCTACTAAAAATACAAAAATTAGCCAAGCAGGGTGACATGCACCTGTAATTCCAGCTACTCAGGAGGCTTAGTCAGGAGAATTGCTTGAACCTGGGAAGTGAAGGTTGCAGTGAGCAGAGATAGTGCCACTGCACTTCAGCCTGGGCAACAGAGCAAGACTTTGTCTCTAAATAAATAAATAAGAAAGCTAGTCTATTCTTAAGTAATTTTTCCCAGTAATATTGCAAATAATCTTTCTGTAATACTTTTCAAGGTTCAGTAAACGCAATGCATTGTGGTTATTATCAAATTACCTCCTTTACAGATTCATATTTAACACATTTAGTGTATTTACTATGTGTCTTTAGAGTGTGGACTGTTAATTAATTTCAAACCTTAAAGCACTGGGCAAAACAACGTCCGGCTTGGAAAAGATACCATTTCTGTATTCAGTTTGTAATTTTTTACATGTTAACTCAAAGCCAGTGAAAAACCTTGATGAAAAAATTTTACGTTTGGACTCAGAACAACCAACTTATACTTCAGAGATACTAAGACCCACCAAAACTTTATTTGATTTTCACAAGCTATTCTGTGAAATATGTCACATTTATTCTTGGTGGATACTTGTTCATTGTAATCAACCTCAAGTACAAATTTTATTGAGGGCATTTAGATTTTGAGACATCCATTTCATGTCTAATCAATTAAAGAATCTTGGCTTTGAAATTTTGGCAGCAGATTAGTTTATACAAATTAGAATATGCTCCTGGTTTTGGTGCCTTGCTTTGTTTGATGTAATCCAAGATAATTCAGCCTTCTGATGCTTGCTAATTTTTTGGCAAGAGAAGTATACAACTAATTTTGGTATTTTAATTATTTCTAACCACTACCAAAAAACAAGTAGCCTATCTTTTATTGTAAGTCCAATTTTAACTTCAAGTAGCTACTATATGGCTTTTATCCCAAACTTGACGAGAGCAGCCTGAAGCTAAATGTGGCAAGTTACAACTATGAAATTGTTAATAGTGTTTCTCACCTTTGCCTACAAGTGTTTCAGCCTGAAGATGAGAAGGAACTCGAAGATAAATTTTCTGACAAGCATCGCAAAGTAATATTAAAACCTCAAAAAAAAATAAAAAATATCAGGAATTGAATTTGATCACAAATTTTCACATTATAGCTTTTTCTTATTGATAAAAATATTGTTAATTTTGGAAACAAATTAATCATTTAATTCTTTACATTTTTAATACTCACTTTAAAAGGAACCAGCAAAGAGAATAGCTGTAGGAATAACACTGTCATTTATTTATCAATGAAAAAATTAAGTGAATAGTAGTTCTTAGAACCTAAATCATATTGTGTCAGTGCAAGAAAATATTTCACAAACCATTGACTTTATATAGAAGTTATACATCTCTAAGACCATTCATAAATGCCATTCTGATTTTTAACATGAAGAAAATACTTAACTCTGAAATGCATAATTACATATATGTCCTAATTCTCTAATCATCATTTTTACTATTTGAAGTTATATTTGATGAAGTCTAGAAAATAGTTAAGGGCTTTTTTAACCTCATAAAAAAATAACGCCCCCAAAAAATCATTGTTCTCAAATCAATTTTCAGACTGACTTGGCCAAAACTTCAAAATCTAAATAGTCTCAAATCACATGACTAATCTAAAAAGAAATATATGTCAAAATATGGAGAGTATCCTTCAAATTGGTAAAGATTTTTAATTAAATTCAAGACCCAGCTATTGTTTTTAAAACCTAGGTAGTTCAAAGACATAGATACTATCTGAAAAACAAAAGAAGAGCTATCATTTCAAAAATGTCTATAGGTTCAAAATATATTTTACTTCTTTTTATTGGAATCTTCTGTTTCTCTTTATCAAAATAACTGCTTTTTATTATTTAAATATAAGATAGATTAGAGCTAGGTTTTCCAGAAACATGTAGGTCAATTTTATGATCAGCTTTCAGCTTTCTCTGAATTCTAGAATTACAGGACCCATTACTTGCAAGGAGGAAAGAGAATGGATTAACATCCATATTAAGGATGTGCACTTCTTTTCCAGCTCAACTGAAGTCTATCAGATATACTGTAGCAGTCTAATTAAATAGTTTGTAATTTTACAAATCTATGTTAGGTAGAAATCTGGAATTAAAACGCCACATTTTTATTTAGTCCTAATTTAAAAACCACTTTTAAAACATGAGACATTCGTATTTATTTAACTTTTAAAATATGTTCATCCCTAATGCCAAGGAACATACTAAATTGTACTTAGAGAACTTTCTAAGCATAGACCATACTGTTAATAGTTGTCTAAGTATATAATGTGGAAAGAGCATTTTGTAATTAGGATATATATACACAGATACATATACATCTGTACACATATATATGCATATACCTGTACATATACCTATACCTATATACGTACGTGTGTGTATGTGTGTATATATACACACAGTCATATATTGCTTACATTCTAAGAAATGCAACGTTAGGTGATTTCATCATTGCGCATACATCATAGAGTATACTTACATACACTTAGAGGATATAGTCTACTACACACCTCGGTTATACCTACATGGTATACACCATGGTATATATATGTGTATACCCCATGGTATGCACCATGGTATATATATATGTGTATACCCCATGGTATGCACCACGGTATATATATGTGTATACCCCATGGTATGCACCATGGTACAGCCTAGGTGTATAGTATATAGTATAGCTTATTGTTCCTAAGCTACAAACCTGTACAGCATGTTCCTCTACTGAATACTGTAGGCAATTGTAAGTATTTGTGTAACTAAACATTTTTAGATATAGAAAAAATACATTAAAATACAATACAAAAGATAAAAAATGGTTCACCTATACAGACCAGCTCCATTATAATCTATGGGACCACTCATATATGTAGTCCATCATTGACTGAGGCATTGTTATGCAGAGCATGACTGTATATGTATATGTGTGTGTATATATATATATAAATGTACATATATATAAAATATATGAGACATTCTTATAGGTTATATCCACACTTTCACTCCCACCCCCATCTTCCTTCCTTCTTGTCCTAGGATTCCATGTTGATGGTCCTCCCTCTGCAGGCAGAGCCACTGAAGGTTTCCATTCATTAAATACTAATCCCGTCTTCAGGTTAAATCATTAAGTGGCTTAGTGACACCATTTTAGTCAGTTTCAGAGCCAGAAATAAATGAACAGGAGATGAATTGTCCAAGAGATATTAGACAGTACAGGGATCAGAAGCAAAAGAAATGTGGATAGAATCCTTTGGAACATTTTTACCACATTTTACAAACTCGTACTAACTCAAGATGGTATCTGAATTATCGTCTCCCTAAGCAGTTACAGGATGAGAAGCTGACCATCGACCCTGCATTGTATATTATTTACATGGAGAAAATGTTTGTCCCCTTACCTGCCATTTCTAAAAATATATTTTGAAACTAAAATATTTTGCTAAAATGAAAAAAAAAGAAATTCACACCTCAGAAATGACGGACGGATGTGTGAAATAACCCCCCTCTCTTCCCTCACTACCAAAGAAAAAATAGCACCCTACAGTTACAAAGCTATTAAAAACCCAAGTGGAAGCCAAGTTAAGGATATTTTCAATGACAGTCACATTTTTGTTATTTGTCTTTAACTATTCTTTGCTTAAACTGCTTCATGGGTAAAATTCAAAAAGTCCTGGATAATTTGCATGTTCATCCAGAATCCTTTCTCTTTTTTTGCAGCTTAGTAGAACTCAGCATGTTAAATAACATGAGTTTATGTAATCACCGGTAGCAGAAGTAAACCTCAGAAACTTCTGGGCCAAATGCCTAAGGAATGAATTCATTTCTCTACTCTTAGAAAAACACCACATCAGGATGGAAGAGGGATTCCCTTGAAAAATTTTAACACTCTGGCAGTGGGTGCTTGAGAAGTAAGCTGAACACTTTCCATCCTGAATCCCAAGCCTCTCAATTCTTCCCTGAATCTTCCTCAGATCTGTTTTTGTTTTCCCCAATCTCTCTTCTCTGCCTCCCATCCTCATTCCTAGTCTGTTTCAAGCCCAAACTGCAGAGAGGAAGCAGGTAGTAACATGCTTGAATTCCCTAATCCTTTGGTTGTTACTCACCAGAAGAGAGAAAAGGAGCTGCTTACAGAAGATGCTCCCTGGGGCAGCGGAGGCCACAGCCATCAGAAGCAGTCCCAATGGCCAGGGACGGTGGCCAGATAACAGGGCAGCCTGGGATGCACAGAGCGGCTAAGAAGACGCTGGCACTTGCACAGGGTATTCTGCTGCCACCTTGATGCAGCTGAGCTTGGTTTGGAAGACAGTCAGAAGGCAAGTGATAAACAGTAGGAGGAGCAACAGGAGAATTTCTTTCCCCCTATTCCCTGGCCAGTCTCCTTCCTTCCAGTTCAATTACGTCTAAATGCAAAGAGGCTTTCCTACAAGTGAGGAGGGTGGGGTACAAAACACCCCAAAACCCAGTCAGTAGCTCCTCCTCACAGCAGCTTTCAAAATTTATTTTGCCACTTAACACATAGGCAGAAGGAGGAGGGAACACCCTTCATCCTCAGCCCTCCTCCCTTTCCCCCAGGTTGATGCTGTGAAGTCCTCCCCAATTATTACCCACTCCCACAGCCTCTCCTCCTTCTTGGCCTTATTAACCTGTCTTGCCCCCAGGTACAAACATAAATTGTGCACAAACGCCATGCAAGGAAGTGATGCCTCCTCAACTGCCATTGGCAAATCAGAGGACCTAAGCATGTGTAATCACACTCATCAGAAGTTATCTCCCATCTAAGCATTTAGGTGTCGTCGGTCGTGTAGAACACTGTAGTTCTGCTAGAGAGCTGGCATTCCAGTTTAAAGCAGCAACTTCATAAAGGCATTGTATCTACTTCCTGTTATTGACTATTCACTGTGGTTAGTTCTCTAGATGTCACAAGAAACTTATCAGAGTGTAAAGACTTCATAAAAGAAAAAGAATAAAGAAATAGCTAGCATATAATCTTTCTTGTGGCTTTCCTTTTGTTGTACATGATGCCATTGCTTTTTACCCTTATATTTTTTCAAGGACAACTACAATCTTTGAGACCAAGTCTCTCTAAAATCACTCCATTCACCCTAATTACTTGTACATTACACATAGGATATCCTAGCTTAATGGTACAATAAGGCCATCAAGTGTCGGTTTTTTTAAACCTTAATGATTCTTCTAATAAAAGCTTTAGCATCATTATTCCTGTCCCAAATTAGTGAGCTCAATGATATCAATTGCTCTCAATGGCAGTGATGGAAGTTAGGAGAGGAGGATAAATATTTTCAAATGTTAAGGTAGAGCCCAGCACCCATGCTGCTGAGAAGGGAGGAATGGAAGATTTTCTTCAGCTTATTTGACAATGGGAACAATTTCTTCTTGTATGTAGAGACAGAAGTAAATGTAACTGCTTCATTAGAATTAGAAGCTAGGAAGATTTGGAAAATGAATGACCCAGGAGAAAAAAAACTAAAAGATACCTTGTAGTATTTTATTGCTAGTGGTATACCCACTAATACACATATTTTGTGATTGCATTGGAATTTGATTTCTCAGTCAGAAAATACAGTCACTTTAATGGAATATTTTTATATCTGGCATTTTGGGAGAAAAGAATGGGAATATGGAAATAGAAAAATTACTTAGAGGTATATGCGTAGAGCCAAGTATAATTCTGTGGATGTTTAAGCATCATCTAAGCATATATTTAGATAGATAGATAAATAGACAGTCATATAGCTTAAATAATTCGAAGACAAACTCTCCAACCCTAGAAAATAGAAAAATATTTTTTTCAGCTAATGAAGTTATCATTACCTCTTTCTGTAACATGATATTCTCCACTGAACTAGGAAGATATAGAAGAGCAAAATTAAATTGGTGTTACTGAAAAAATGGCATATATTGGTTGGATGAAGAGATTCCAGGCACTGCTCAATTCAAATGAATCCAGAATACTCTCCACAGTTCTGGGAAATTGATGTTCTGATCCTACTTCTTTTGGCCTACTTTCTGCTTGCTCTCTTTTCCCATTATCTATCTTTCTCAAAGGTAATAGAAAAACTTGTGTAAAAGCTAACCCCAAATTATTGGTTTGCAAATCTGTTACATTACTATTTCTCCCATATTTTGTATTTGCACACAAAGATTTCCTAAAAATAAAATATAGGTACTTTATAGGAAAAAATAATTTATTATTACAAATTATTGACTCTTCCTTTAACGTGAATCTACCTTAAAATTAAATGAAAACAAGACATATTTATTCCAATTTTCTGCCATTAGATTATTCAGTAAGAGCTCTGTCTTAGTCTGTTTTCTGTTGCTATAAAGAAATAGCATAGACTGGGTAATTTATTAAAAAACAAAACAAAACAAAAACAGAAGTTTGTTTGGTTCGTGGTTCAGGAGCCTGGAAAGTCCAAGAGCATGGCATGGGCATCTGATGAGGGTCATCCCATGATGGAAGGCAGAAGACAGAAGCCAGTGCACAAGACAGACAGGGAAGTGGCCTAACTTATCCAGTTATCAGAAGTCTACTCTCATGATAACTAACCCACTCCCGAGGGTGGAGACTTCATGGCATAATCAACTTTTAAAGGTCCCACCTCCTAACACCATTACAATGGCAACAAAATTTCAACATGACTTTTGGCAGGGACATTCAAACCACTGCAAGCTCTATTTTATTTTTATTTCTATCTGTATGTTTGTTTGTTTTAATCTATGTCTAAATTAATAAGCTTAAGCAAAAGATTGATAGTGGTTAACAACTTGGACTTAGAAGCTAGACTGCCTGGGTACAAATCCTCTCTTTACTACTTATTCGCAATATAACCCGTAGGCAAGTTAGTTAACTCTTCTGTGCCTCAGTCTCTTTATCTATAACATGGGGACAATAATAGTGGCTAATTCATAGGTTGTTATGAAGATTAAATATGATATTATAAAGAAAATACTTCCAACAGTGTCTGGCTCAGAGCAAGCACTAATATTTTACACCGTATAATTGCCTCGGCATGCAATAAAAAGTTGAAGAGACTGAACTTCAAATGAAACAAACACAGAGTTATTGCAAATCCAAGGTCTCTTATGTAGAGGGTACCTAAAGATACATGAATAGGTTTATTCATTGAACAAATAGTTAAGGGGTTGTATACTGGGCTCTGGCCTTTTCTAGGAGAGAAGCATCATACAGGGAGAAAAAAAGAAGCCAGAAATCTTATGACGTTAAAATAAAGGCATAGTTTATGGTGAAGAACATGAAGTTATCTTTCCAGTTCAAAAGATAAGATAAAAAGAGGCACTGTAGCAAATATTAAATATATTAGCCATTTAAAGAGAAATTAAGAACAATGATTAAATGTTGAGAAACCCCTATAGAAGAAAATATTTTATTTTAAATACATAAATATTGCATAATCTGTTTTCTACCACACATTTATGGTTATATAGAGAAAGAGTTAAATGTAAAGATCCACATGACTCTTGTATTTCTGTCGTGTTTTTTTTTTTTAACCTTAAGGCACATCAAGGAAAAACACCTTTTTATAAATTTAAATAATAAATTTTATGGAAATACAGTGACAAATTTCATTAGAGATGTTTATTTATGACTAACTTACAGAAAGGGCTCATTATGAATAAATTCAGGGCCTCAAAAAAGCCATCTACAGATAGAACCATTATCTCTGTAAGAGGACCTAATTTATTCTAAAAGACTCCTAGACTGGTAGGAATGCCGTACACATTGATGAAGGCATTACAAGGCACTTTGGGTTAAATATGAATGACTAAATATACCAGAAACTACAGGTGTAAAAAAAGGGTTTGTGAGTTTAGTATGGGTGAAGTGTATGAACAAAGAAAAAGAAGTGTTAGCTATTAAAAAAAAAAGAAAAAAGAAAAAGCTTGGCTCCCGTGAGTTCAATGTACTGCAGTGGAAACTCCTTCAATCTCACTAGACTCACAGTCTTTTGCCTGGGTAAAGGGCTATTAAAAATTAGAAGTAACTCATGTGCACTAATAATCACTATCAATGATTTCTCAAGGCTGTTTGCATAGAATAGTGATTAATTTTATATAAAATAATCACTCCCCATTATTATCAAAACTGTTGACAAACCTATGAAAAGAAATGTTAGCACACATCTCTGGGTAGTTCAGAACTCTTTCTATTCAGCCCACATACCTAACTCAAACTGGCTTAAGAGAAAACAAAACAAAATTGTTGAGCACAAAAGGATTTGCTAGGTCATGTAACTGGAAGGCTGGGGATAGCCTCACTAAGATTTAAGCGTAAATTCTCTCCATCTCTTAGCTCTGCCTTTTTTGTGTTGGTTTCATTATTTCAGTTTGCCCAGTGTGGAGGCAAAGATGACCACCAGAACCTCCAGGATTTCAACAATGAATGGTTTAGCAAGTCATTGTTGAAAGAATATGTCTTGTTCCCAATAGTTTGAGCAAAACACAATCCTTCTGGCCTGAATCTTTTACATAAGCCTAAAGTCAAGTGGTGGGCCTGACCACATGGGCAAAAAATGGTGAAGAAGTGATTGCCCAAAGATAACACTAGGCTAGACAGAAAAAAAAGGATAAAAAGTAACAAGACAAGCAAATCAACCGATGTCCACTAAACTTACTGTTTCCAATTGTTATTTCAATAATACTAGTTAGTTATTCATCACTTATGTATTAGCACCTCCTGTATGCTCAGTACTACCAATGCTGCTGATTATACAGAGTTGAGGAGACATATGTCCCTTAATGGAGCCACTGTATGTTTTGAAAATTAGTTAAAGTAGTTTCTATGATGGTCAGGATTAAAATCCTGGTGAAATGAATATAACAAATATTTTAGATTTTTATTTATTTATTGCTATTTTCTCCAATTATTATTTCCTTTGGTGGCCTTCAAAGTTACACGTTTGAAAAGTATTTTTTAATGTGGATGGAATCTTACTATCAATTACTTATACATTAAGAATCACATTATTGGGCCGGGCACGGTGGCTCACGCTTGTAATCTCAGCACTTTGGGAGGCCGAGGCGGGCGGATCACGAGGTCAGGAGATCGAGACCACGGTGAAACCCCGTCTCTACTAAAAATACAAAAAATTAGCCAGGCGTGGTGGCGGGCGCCTGTAGTCCCAGCTACTCGGAGAGGCTGAGGCAGGAGAATGGCGTGAACCCGGGAGGCGGAGCTTGCAGTGAGCCGGGATTGCGCCACTGCACTCCAGCCTGGGCGACAGAGCGAGACTCTGTCTCAAAAAAAAAAAAAAAAATCACGTTATTAAATGTTGATTTTAAGCAGGGTAATATATACTCACTAAAGATAATCTTTTTGTACACGTTTCCAGTCTGGTTTCTGTGTATAGCATTTTTAACATTCTTATACTTGCACTATGAATGTAATTTTGTAGCATGCTTTCTCCTAGTTATAATATAAAATCTGTCCAATGTCATGACAATTCTATATAGCTACCATGTTAATGACTGTAATCACTTCCTTCAAATAACAATATCACAACTGATTTAACCAGTTCCTAATATTGAACATTTAAGTTGTTTTCAACTTTTATTATTGTAAAGACCACCCTAATACATAAAGCTTTTTTCTGAACTCAGGATTAGTTCTTGAGATGTAGACCCACAAACAGAAGTTCTAGGTCAAAATGTAAGGAATATAATGGTTTTTGGTATATAAAGCTAACTTGCATCACCAAAGCAGAGTACCAATATACCTTCTTTTTTTTTTTTGAGACGAAGTCTCGCTCTGTCTGCCAGCCTGGAGTGCAGTGGCTGGATCTCGGCTCACTGCAAGCTCTGCCCCCTGGGTTCATGCCATTCTCCTGCCTCAGCTTCCCGAGTCGCTGTGACTACAGGCGCCTGCCACCTCGCCTGGCTAATTTTTTGTGTTTTTAGTAGAGACGGGGTTTCACTGTGTTAGCCAGGATGATCTCGATCTCCTGACCTCATGATCCACCCACCTCGGCCTCCCAAAGTGCTGGGATTACAGCCGTGAGCCACCGCGCCCGGCTCCCAAAATACCTTCTTACTGTCAATGAATACAGCAGTAAATATCCTAGTAAGAATTGAAAATAATTATTTCATTTTTTAAAATCTTGCTGTGTTGATGAGAAAGAGATTATAGACATGATTTGAATTTGAATTATTTGCCTATTCATGACGTTGAGTACTTTTTCATGACTTCCAAGCAGTTGCATTTTCTCTTATGATGCATATGCACTTTTTTTTGTTTGTTTTTTTTTTTTTTTTGGAGACAGAGTTTCACTCTTCGGCCTAGGCTGGAGCGAAGTGGCAGGATCTTGGCTCACTGCAACCTCCAGCCCCACCCCCACCCGGGTTCAAGCGATTCTCTTGCCTCAGCCTCCCCAGTAGCTGGGATTACAGGCGTCCGCCACCATGCCCAGCTAATTTTTGTATTTTTAGTAGAGATGGAGTTTCACCATGTTGGCCAGGCTGGTCTCAAGCTCTTGACCTCAGATGATCCAGGCTTCGGCCTTCCAAAGTGCTAGGATTACAGGCGTGAGCCACAGCACCTGGCCTTTATGCACTTTTAATATCTCGGCAGGTATTTGGAACTATGAGAAAATTATGACATTTAAAATAAACCAAAGAAGTTAACAAGTAAATCTCTTAAATGGGCTTTTTTTGAGATCAGAAAGTTGTTACTCCTTTTAATACCTAGCCTTTTATTATATGTTTGTGATTGAATCCGATGACAGTGAAATCGAATTTTTGTTTTATAAGTCGGTTGAAAACCTAATCTTCCCTGAGAAACTATTGGCATTTTTGGAACTAACAACCACAAAACTCACCCAGAGCATTATAAATTGATTTGTTGGCTAGATTGAAATGCAGGTGTTATTACTTCTACAGCAAATGTGATGCATACTCAAAGAAACCATTTCTATTTCTTTGCTATTGAACTAAATATAAAACCCATTCCTCAAGGTTTCTGCACCTTGTTTTGGACGTAACAAAAATAAGTGTCAATTGATTGGTTTCTAAATAGTGTTTCATAAAATGCCCTTAAGAATTTATCTTACCTAAGGTTAATCGAACAAACAAATAAACCATAAACTCAATGGCTCAGATGCTGCTTTGCCGGTCTAAGGGTGAAGATTAAGGATTAAGTTGCTGGTCTTTCCAATGGTCACTATAAACTGCTGCTATTTCTATGTACTGAAAAATTAGAAAGATGAAAATGGAAGACTGAAACTGATTTATGTGATCAAATAAAACACTTTCTCCTGTAGGGATGTGGATAGAGAAGATGACAGATTGTGCTGTCTTTTGGTAGAAGTTTCCTTTTCCCCAGAGAAATTTAAACTAGAATATTTCTGAGAATTATTTTCTGTACCTTGGAGATGTTTGTGAGTGCCTGCAAGCTTGTCTTTCACCTAAGACAAATCAAAGGTCTCAGGTACAATGAAAAAGCTGAGCTTTACCTCAGTTTAACTTAAGCTACTATGTTGAATCTCTTGCTATTTTGCTACTATTCTGAAAGTTACGTTATAGTACGTTTCATCAAAGCTCTGGTGGTGTTATCTTAGATGAAATAATTTAATTTTTAAAGAATGTGTTGCTTTACCACTATATCCTATAGATTTTTCTAGTGGAAGGGAAGGAGGGTGGCGATTAGGTTCTCCTCATTACTTGTAATTAGGATATAAAGTTTTCCTAGTGAGGCAGAAGCATGTACAGATTCACATCATGAACAACTTAAGACAGGATATTGGCCAAAGCTAGAAAGTAGGCTGGGCGTGGTAGCTCACACCTGTAATCCCAACACTTTGGGAGGCCAGGGTGGGGGGATCACTAGAGCTCAGGAGTTTGACACTAGTCTGGACAACATAGGGAAACCTTGTCTCACCAAAAAAAATATAAATGTTAGCCGGGCATGGTGGTGCATGCCTGTAATCCCGGCTACCCAGGAGGCTGAGGTAAGAGGATCAACTGGGAGCTGCGGTGGCTCCGGCCGGTTGTCCTGGCGCGCAAGGAGAGGCTATGCATTCTAGGCCAACCTGGGCAAAATTGAATAAATAAATAAATTATAATAATTGCCAGGCTCAGTGGCTCACGCCTGTAATCCCAGCACTTTCGGAGGCAGATGCGGGCAGATCACGAGGTCAGGAGATCGAGACCATCCTGGCTAACACGGTGAAACCCCGTCTCTACTAAAAACACAAAAAATTAGCCGGGCATGGTGATGGGCGCCTGTAGTCCCAGCTACTCGGGAGGCTGAGGCAGGAGAATGGCTTGAACCCGGGAGACGGAGCTTGCAGTGAGCGGAGATGGAGCCTGGGCGACAGAGCGAGACTCCATCTCAAAAAAAAAAAAAAAAAGAAAGAAAAAGAGAGAGAAGAAAAAGAAAAGGATCGATTGAACTCAGGAGGTCGAGGCTGCAGTGAGCAGTGATTATGCCCTCCACTCCAGCCTGGGCGACAGAACCAGACCCTGTGTTAAAAGAGAGAAGAAAGTAGAAAAGATCTATAAGGTGTTTCTTATGACGTTTTCTTTTCTTTTATTGTGCTTGGACTTGAGAGTAATTTTCATGTAAATTTCAGTATTTGTTTTCTTTTTATTTTTCCCTATGTTGCAAAAAAATGTATTTGTATGTGTGTGTGTACACAGAGAGAAAGAGAGACCGGGGCGGGGGAAGGAGACCGCCAACCCAAGGCTGGTGAGAGAATTACAGGGGGAAGGAACCAAGTCACAGAAATGAGGCCTCTACAACTTCCGTTGGTTCTTGAGTAGGCTAGAAAATACTCTGTTTACTAGGGTGTGCTAGAAAATGGAGATATCTGATATAGTTTGAAGGAATAGTTTGGTTGTACCATTAAAAACAAATAAAATGTAAAGCATTTTATAATTCTATTTTTTAAGATAAATAGTTGTACACATCACTGAACAAATAGAACAGTTAAAATCAAAACACTGAAGATTTTTTAATGTTGTGACACAAAATTAGAGAATGTAGTGATAATAAACTAGTTAATGGAAAACACCCGAGGTTATACATTTTAAATAATATGCTTGATTAAAATATAACAAATAAATAAAAGAGAAGAAAAGACTGGGGTAAGAAAAAGAGAGAGAAGGCATGAAAAAAATGGAGAACATGAAGGAGGATGGAAGAATGAATTAATTCAAATGGTTTTCTTGAGTGGCTATTATGTGTTATGCACTGCATCAGGATATGCTCAAAGAAAGGTGAAAAGTGACATTATCACAGTAAGTTCAGGATATGATGGCAGCAAATTGGAGTGACAATTAGACAACTCAGAGGAGACAGGGCAGGGAGATCTTTTCAGAAATTTGATATATGAAGTGATGTGCAGGAATTTGTCAAGCAAGAAGGAAGGAGAAAAAATCATCCCGTGTTGGTAGAGCAAGAAGCACTGCACAAAGAAGGCGGAGAGCAAGATTTACGTGGTTAAAGCAGCTCTGTGTGGCTAGAAAAAGGAAAACACAATTCAAATGATGTTAGTTTTAGAGCTGATTAAGAAAAACGCCATAAATCAACTTCAAATCATCTGTCTGAGCTATGCAACTTAACAGGTGTCTTGACCTACATGAGAAAGCCTAAACGAACACATTTCCTTTAATTAGAAGTACCAGAAACTGTGTTAAATTGATTTTCTAGGTCCCTGAAGCAAAAGACCCTAAAGAGTGGTGTTTCTAAGGTTATTCGTTATTCCAGTTTTACTCCTTTTTTTTTCAAATTTTAAAATTTGAAATAAATTTGATCTTAAAAATAATAAAATAATGTACTATAGTTTCATATGTATATCTCATTTAATCCTCCACTTTCCAAATGAGAAAACTCAGAAACAAAAAGGATTTGCCCCAGGTCACACCATTAATCTTGCATAGAGCCTGGATTTAGGTCTTTGATGGCAAGTCTGTGGATCTGGGTTACTGGTTTGAGTAGATAATTGGAGAAAAATAAAAAATCAAAGCTATAAGATAAGAGTTAGAATTGGATGCTGGGGCATCTGAGAATTTTAGTTAAAAGAAATGGCAAACACTGGGAAAATCTTTAATATTGTCAGTTATGCCATACAACAAATAGACAAAACACACATTAAAAAGAAATATTTTCTAGGTATCTATATTTCGGTTTCATTAATAAAGTATATAAGAACTTTTAATTTTCAGTTATAGTGTATAATGGACGCAATGGATACAGGATGGAAAAAGAAAGAGAAGATCGTAGCCCATGAATATTTTTAGATTAAACTACATTAAGATTACACTTATCCACTTTACATTTGTGTTAACTGTGGTTTTGTTTATGTAAATGGATTAGGAGCAATTAACATTAAACAAAAGAAACTACACCCTTTAAAGCATACTCCCTTTATGAAATGGCCTCAATTAGCCACTGGGCTCAAATTGTCATTGCGTTATAGTGCTTCTGCAATCAACTGGTAACAGACAATACCCCTACAGTGGGATAATTCAAAGAAAATGAGTCTAGAAAATGCTGAGTTTAAGAAATTCCTAATTTCACTCTTAGAGTCTGGATTCAGATTGAGATGGGCCCAATATTTTGCCAGACCTCCAGATAGTGCTAGTCCAGAATAAGTTCACTATTTATTAATAAGTACTTTTTATGTGTCTAGTACACTGCTGGCAGTATGAGAAAAATAAAATGAATAGGGGAGAACAATTGTGCCCTAAAAATGCATCACATCAAATCAAGGGTACATGCTCTCAAGGGCACATTACACTTGTTTTGAAACATGTTAAGAAGAAGAAAACCATTCAAAGGAAGATAACTAGAGAGAAATATTTAAATGCATTATTAAGAAAGAGTCAGGATGAGAGGGATGAAATTACTTGGCTGAATTCACATGGCTTATAAGTAGACAGGCCAAGACTCAAATCCAATTGTTCTGAATTCAAATTTATTATTTCTTTTTCCACTTCACTGGGTTATAATGGATATTAAATGAGGTACTATCTTAGTGGGCCCACCAGTGGAGTGCTGAAACTTCTTGTCCTGGTTCACTAGATTTGACTGTGCATGTCTTTCAAAATCTGTAGCTTGAAATCAGCTATGGTGGGAGTATTTATATCACAAAAATCATCAGATGTCATAAGTTAGTGTTTTCTCTAATTTTTTTTTCTGGAAAAATGCTGGTTGTTAAACGTTGACCAAAATAACATTGGTTGTCTATTCTATTTGTTTTGTTTTGTTTTAGACCTAAATAATTTTATTCTATCTCCTATGTGAACTTAAATACACACACACACCCCCACATGTTGTGTGTGTGTGTGTATATATATATACACATATGTGTGTGTGTGTATATATATATATACACGTGTGTGTGTGTGTATATATATATATATATAAAATACATAATGTTTCATGTTCTCATAGAAGAATTAAAACAAAGTAAACTTGTTAAGCCTAAGAAGTAAAAACTCTATCTGAAGAAGGTTTGGCGATCTAAGTAAAAACTACCTATAGTAAAAATGGAAGAATATAGTGGAGAAGGAAAATAAGGAGCAAGAACCCCATGAGTTATTGTCACAAAATATGTTATTTTGCTGTTGTTGTTGTTGTTGATGATGATGCTGATGATGTTTTATTCATTTTTGTTTGTTTTGTTTGCTTGTTAAATGTGAAAAGTCTACTATGTCTGGAGTAGCAACTAGATATTTACCTTCTTAATATAGGTTGCAAAAAGAAATGTGCATTTCTAGAACCTCATGCCGATTTGTGAAGTACAAATGTAACAGCTACTGTAAATTAGAATGCTACATGTAATCTTTACTGTGTTTTTTTGTTTGTTTGTTTTTTACTTTTTATTTTTTTAAACATGGAGTCTTGCTCTGCTGCCCAGGCTGGAGTACAGTGGTGCAATCTAGTTCACTGCAGCCTCAAACTCCTGGGATTAAGCAATCCTTCCACTTTAGCCTCCCAAGTAGCTAAAGTTCCAAGTAGGGACTACAGGCATGCACCACCAGCCCAGGTAGGTTTTTTTAAATTTATTTATTGTAGACATGGGTTACACGTAATACTTAAACTTTGAAAATATGGAAGGAGTTCCTTCCTCCCTATCCCACCCATTAGTTAGAATTAGGGTTGGGATATGAAAGGGAGGAAGGAACTCCGTCTATATTTTGATCCCTTGTTGGACGATACCTGTGTCAAAACAAGCAGTTTTGTGTGGAGTCTCATTGGGTGACCTCACTTGAAAAGGCCAAGCAAAATGGAACACTCTTTCCACCCCAATTAACTCCCACATGAGGATGAGGATGAGGTGTTCTGGCAGCAAAGACTTTAAGGAAACAAGAAAACGTGCTTGATTATCTGCATTCTGTACCCAGTAGTGTCAGACTCTAAGAATGTCCATTATGAATCCCAAATTCATTTGAATAGAAGATGGTAATTTCAAATTTAGTGAAGAAAGAAGCATCTAATTATAAAGAAAGAGCTGCTTCCCCAAAGAAAAATATCATTTGAAAAGGACTTTTAGTGTTTACAATGATTAAATATACACAGGTATTTTACCACTATTTAGTTTATTGTTTTTATATTTTGTGTATGTATTTTACACACACATACACACGCACACATATACACATGTATGTGTGTGTATAAAAGTATACATATAATCTCAAATTGGTTCTTAAATGCTGTGAAAGGGGTTAATGGAAAAACCAAATACATAAACAATATAAATAATCACAGACAGGAAAAGTAAATGTTACCTTTTTTACAGTAAAAGTAAATGTTAAAAGGAAATTTTTTTTCAACAACAGGTAGCACTAAGGTGAGTTTGAGGAAATTTTGTCAAGAAGCACAAAACAGACTGGTCTAGCTTGTCTTGCATTTTTAGTAGATGTTCTGAACTAGTGTTTCCTAACCTTGGCTAATTATCAGAATACTGCCTAGGTCAGGGGTTCTCAGTCTTGGCTGCACATTTTAATCAGTTGTAGAGTTTTTTTTTTTTTTAATGTTCGTGTCTGGGCCCCACCCTAGACCAATTAAGTCAGAAGCTTTGGGATTGGAGCTCAGGCACATGTGTTTAAAAAATGATTACAGGTGATTTTAATGTGCTACCAAGATTGAGATCTACTGATTTAAAGCAATAATGTGCTAAAAGAATACCACTCCAAAACAAGAACCAATAAAATCATAATGAGTGCATCTTCAATTTGTTAATCACTATAGAAATTTAGAAGAAAAAGTAGAAAATTAGAGACATTTCTAGATGTTTTCATGACTACAAATGGGTGAATCTATTCCTTCTGCTTGTCATTTCATGTATTTATTTTGGAATAGGTAGAGAAGTAGAAGGAATGGAAGAAACAAAGTGGAAGAAGTCCCAAGCATATTCTGAGTATGTAAAATCTCCAAAGGCACTTCACCCATTCCCCTAACAATTAAACTTGAGCTTATTCTATGTGTATAAATATGTATTTGTTATTTAAGACTTTCCTTTAAAACTTTTTATTGATACATAATTGCATATGTTTATGAAGTATATGTGATATTTTGATACCTGCATACAAGGTTTAATGACCAAATCAGAGTATCCATTACCTCAAACATTTATTATTTCTTTGTGTTGAGAGTATTCCAAATCTTCTAACAACTTCCTTATTTTCATTATCCAGTCTTTGTAGAGAAAATGCACTTCTTACATTTGAATACATTAAAAGCGATAGATAAATAAAAGATGACTAGGATTATGATTGTCTGGAAAATATTATGTTTTAAATGTTTTGTTTTCAGTTTAGATTAAGTGTAAATACCATTATTATTTATTCAAGAAAATATAGAATTAATGTAACTATCAAGTACAATTTACAAAGTTAGCATGTTTATCTGTATTTTTTTTTCTTTTTTTGAACAGACACGTGAAATGCTTTACTTTCCACTTACTGAATTAGAAAGATTTATTTTGCTTTCACACACTCTGTGGTGTATTCTAATTTACAGGCCCCAAGAAAGAAAGTGTATCCATTTTGTTTGAGTTTTTTTGTTTGTTTTTAGGATGCATTGCAAAGTTATAGGCAAATTGTGTATATTCATTTCATTTAATACATATTATAGGTATTTCTGAGTCTATGTTTGTATCCTTTTGCTAGGTCTCCCATATAAAATACGACAAACTGGGTCACTTAAACAACAAAAATTTATTGTCTCACAAATCTGGAGACCGGAAATCTAAAATCAGGGTGTTGATAGGCTTCATCTACAAGTCAAAGCCCTTCAAAGCCCTTCTGAGGACTACGAGGGAATGATCTGTTCCAGACATCTCTCTTTGACTTGTAGATGGCCATCTTCTCACTATGTCTCATCATATCTTCTTCACTCTGTGTGTCTCTATCTCTGTGTCCAAATTTCCCCTTTATATAAGGACATTAGTCCTGTGAGATTGGGGCTCACCCTTAAAGACTCCATTTTAACTAATTACTTCTACAATGACCTTGTTTCCAAAAGAGGTCATATTTTGAGATCTTAAGGGTTAGGGCTTCAACATACAAACTTGTTGGGGCATGCGATTCAACCCATATCACTGTTGAAGTCATCTACTCAACTCTTTCTATCCAACTCAAGAAGACAATAATAAGCCCCTGTATTTTCTTGCTGTGTGGGTTACATCTACTTAGGCACTGTCTGTTTAAGTAAACCTTTCCTGATTCTCCCACCATTGGGATTAGGTGCTCTTCTTACATAAAGCCTCTCCACTCCGATTTGTTATCTCCAGTTGACTTGCAAGTTTTCTTTCCTAGACCATAAGCTCTTTGAGTTCAAAGAGTGTATTTCCTAGTGGCTGGAATTATGCCTCCCACACACAAGAAACCAAATAAATATTTGAAAATAAAAAATAATAGGATTAGTTATTAAAGGTATTTGTCCAGACCAGACTAGACATTTTGGTAGTCATTCTTGCCTACCAAGGAGTGACTGGGCCACTTTGAGTCTCTCTGCCTGGAATGCTCTCCCCCAGCTAGCATGTGATGAGCTCATTCTCATCTGCCACAAATCAGCCTCAACCTTGTCTCTTCAAAGAGGTTCTCCTGGCCACCCGATTTAAAATAGTCCCCATGGTTCCCATCGTTTTTTCTGCCAGTCCCTTTTTTTCTTCTTAAAAGTTATTAGAAGCTAATACTTTATTTTTGGTTTTTTGTCTCTTTGTCTGTCTTCCACATTGGAATGGACCCTTCATTAGGACAGTGCCATATCCATTTTAACACATTGTATCTCCATCCAGCAGCACTCAGCAGACAGATTTTGTTTCTTTTGTGGCTGTTGTGCTTTCACTGCAAAATAATAATAATAATAATAATAATAATAATAATAACAGATTATTTCTCTTCTTTTCTTTTTAGGAAAGATTAATAAACTTTTGTATTCTGAGTTTGGAAGTTCTTGCCCAAGAATAGTTACAGAATTTTTTTCAGAATAAAGAGAAATAAACACCAAGAGAGGAAAGAGGAGGAAAAGGAGACATTGCCAATCTCCTGGAATAATGCTCCCACCTGGCATAATGACTGAAGTCAGACACAACTGAGTTTAAATGCTGAGTCTACCTGATATGGTTTGGCTGCGTCCCCACCCAAATCACATCTTGAATTGTAACTCCCACAATTCTCATGTGTTGTGGAAGAAACCTGGTGGGAGACGATTGAATTATGGGGGCAGGTCTTTTCTGCACTGTTCTCATGATAGTGAATGAATCTCACAAGATCTAATGGTTTTAAAAAAACAGGAGTTTCCCTGCACAAGCTCTCTCTTTGCCTTCTGCCATCCACGTAAGACGTGACTTGCTCCTCCTTGCCTCTACCATGATTGCGAGGCCTCCCCAGCCATGTGGAACTGTAAGTCCATTAAACCTCTTTTTCTTCCCAGTCTCGGGTATGTCTTTATCAGCAGCATGAAAACGGGCTAATACAGTTCCTCTTACCATTATGACCTTTGAGTATATTTTTAAAATTTCTCAGGCCCAGCAGAGTGGCTCAGCCCTACAATCCCAGTACTTTGGGAGGCTGAGGCATAGCTGAAGCCCAGGAATTTGAGACTAGCCTGGGCCACAAAGTGAGACCCTGGCGTGCTCCTGTAGTCCCAACTACTTGAGAGGTGGAGGCAGGAGGATCGTTTGAGCCCAGGAGTTGGAAGCTGCAGTGAGCTGGGAATACACCACTGCACTCCAGCCTGGGTGACAGGGCAAGACCCCACTTCTAAAAAAAAAAAAACTTATCGGTCTTCTCTGCAAATCAGTTATGTAATCTGTGAAATTTGCTGTCAATTCTGTTAAATACAAAAATACATTTTTTTGTTTCAAAGTAGATACATGGATAATATTTTGTAAACTTGAAAATATTTGAAATTGAATTTCTATTGACTTCACACAAGGTAGACAATTTTTAGGGTATAATATGCTTGGAACATAGCTCTTAGTGATTTTTTTCCTCAAAATCATTTTGTTTTAGTTTGTTTTATTATTTATTTTTTTTCCTGAACTCTTTTAAGATTTTTTTCATCCTAGAGTAGAAAAATTTTGCCAGTATATCTCTACATGTACTTATTTTGCTTGGAAGAGAGGCAGCTTCATCAATCTTTATCTATTGTAACTTTTGCAGCTGTGTTCTTTATCCCTTTTTAAATTTAATTTTTACCTATGTAAAAGTAGTGTGAAAATATCAAATACACTGATTTAAAAAAAATATATCAGTGTGTTGTCTTTGCTCCCAAATCCCAATTCTCTCACCTTAGAAGCAACTACATTCAACTCCTTTAACTATTTCTTCTGCTATTTGCCACCATATTACTAAATAATGTGTTGTAAATAAATTGTTATTTTCTAAATTTAAACAATTATTTATTGACTTTGGACTATAGAAAATATCCAGGTCTCTTACAACTCCTTCCCCACCCCAGTCAATAGTTATCTCTCACCCAACTTTCTTCACAAATTTTTGGTCAAATCAACATTTGCTTTCTCCATTATCATGGCTATCAGTGAGGTCAGATATATCAAGTAATTGCTCAATTCCATTTATATATTGCAGATATTTATTTATTTATCTATTTATTGAGATGGAGTTTTGCTCTTGTCACCCAGACTAGAGTACAATGGTGCAATCTCGGCTCTCTGCAACCTCTACCTCCTGAGTTAAAGCAATTCTCCTGCCGCAGCCTCTCGAGTAGCTAGGATTACAGGTGCCTGCCACCACGCCCAGCTAATTTGTGTGCGTGTGTGTGTGTGTGTGTGTGTGTGTACGTGTATTTTTTGTAGAGACAGGGTGTCACCATGTTGGCCAGGCTGGTCTCGAAATCCTGACCTCAAGTGATCCACCCGCCTCATCTTCCCACAGCAGGCATTCTGAGTATCTCCTCCATCCTCCCCAAGCTGGACTTGTAGAGCTCTAAACCTTCAGCACAGCTAATATCCTAAGACTTCTCTTTAACCTTACCTTGGGAATTTCCTTTGTCACTTTTGTTTGTCTCTCTTTTTGTTTTGTTTTATTTTTTCTGTAACCTCTGATGCCCAGGTAGCAATGACCATATCTAGAACCCAGATCTTCTTTTCTAAATAAAATCCTTCATAAAAGATGCCAAAAATCCTTGGGAAATGATTCATTATATGTCTGGTACAGGAAAAAATACATGATAAGCCTATGTCATGTCATCATTTCAAAAATAAGGAAATGCTTATTTCCTTATTTCTTTTCCTTATCCTTATTCTGCTATTTATTTTCCTTATTCTTGTCCTGTCACTTGTCTCCTCCACACCATAGCAGTTTCTTAGTCTTTCTTTTTCATGGCTTTGACACTTTGAAAATGAAAGGAAAGGATGAATAGAGAAAAAGAAAAGAAATAGCAGGATACCAAAGGTCACAAGAATCAACTGGAAAGAGCTCCTAATGGCCATAGCTAGAACTTGAGCAGCAAAATAATTACATGTTCTTGGACTATAACATAAAGAACAAAATAAGCATTAAAGACCCATGCTGATATAAACAACCAGATAAATACATGAGAGTAAGCAGGAAATTTCTCTTTACAGGTGGACTTCAATTAAATAAATGTAAAAGGAATTAGGAAAATAAGCAATCACCTTTAGAATGCCAAAACAGTAATTGCCCCAGACAAGACCCACCGATGGATGACAAAATGTGTGAACAAAAGTTTAAGCATAAATAATATATTTGAATTGCCTCAAAGTATCTCCTTCAAAATATTATTAATAATTTAAAGAGGAAGAAACATGACCTTATAGTGGAGAATTCTTTCAGAGACCATCAGAGACCACCTTAATCACATAACCAAGGTGACCAATAAGAATCACATGATCAATAATGCACACCAACATCTTGTACCCTTCGATGTGGTATACTGAGAAGGAAATATCACTGCTGTGATATCTTCCCCAAATGCAGAAGCTAAATCTAATCATAAAAAACATCAGACAAACCCAAATTGAGAGGCATTCTACAAAATAATTGGGCAGCACTCTTTCTTTTTAAATTTTTAGTTACAGGGATTAGTTGATGTAATTACATCAATTACATAGATATATTGTGTAATGCTGGGATTTAGGCTTCTATTAAACCCATCACCGAAATAGTGAACCTAACAACCAGTACTCTTCAATATGTCAAATCCATGAAAAAGAAACACTAAGAAACTGTTACGGTGTGGAGGAGACAAGTGACAGGAAAATTAAATGCAACAGAATGTCTTCGATTGGAAACTGGAACAAGAAAATTGATGGAAAAATTGGTGAAATCTCCCCCCAATTCTATAGTTTAGTTAATATTATCATACCGAGATAAATTTCTTAAATATATTATAGGTCTATAGTTATACAGTTATTAATGTTAGGGGAAGTTGGATGCAAGGTGTATGGGAACTCTGCACAATTCTGTAAATGTAAATTTATCTCACAATAAAAAATTTCAAATATCAAAGATAAAGCTTACAAATATAGATACTAATGTCTTGCAGTTTTTGAATTGTTAGTACACAAGGCAAATAGTCGAGAAATGTTGATGTCTTCAGCAAATATTCATAGATGATCCTTAAAAAGTAAGTACACTTCACAGCAAATGCCTTCCTGATGTAAGTTTAGAAGGGTTTCATTTTTGCCTCTTCCTTTGTGAGAGAGAGAATATTTTATTAAAAATCATTTGCCTTCCTTTCATTTTATTGAGGGTATTAAATATAAACTCTAGTTTTAACTTGATGACCTAGTAAAATCATCAATAGAGTTAAACAATATTCTTGGGATGCTGATTTATGTTACGTAATCAATTCAATGAAGTAGCCTCTGGGTTTGTTGGGAGAATTTTCTCTTAAAATATGCTTCTTACTCTTATAAGCTAGAAGTCTATTAAAGATGAAATAAATAATATAAGCTATAAATCTCCAATTATTCTCCAATGCACAATACGATGTTCTTTTTTAGGTTCTCTTTATAATTGATGCTGGAATATTTAAAATACTGTAATATCAAAGTTGCATTTTATGAATAATCATTTATTGAGAACCTATTGTCACTTCAATCCTGTGTGGTTACTGGTGTATGAAAAGAAAGTGGCAAAAGGCCCTGTGTGTGAGCAGGAGGCAAGATGCACTCTTGGTACCTCTGTGAAGTCTGTCAGGAACCATGCAGATCTGGGAGAGAGGTGGGAGAAGGCAAGGTTGAGAGACCTGAAATCTCTTAAGAACATAAGCCGTGTCTGATGCATTGTGATTTTCTTTCCCAGAAGACTTTGAGCTCTCCAAGAGTAAGAAATCGTGTGTGTGTGTGTGTGTGTATGTATTCACAATTCTAGCACTTCATAATTCATAGTAAGACTTCAAAAAAGATCCTTCGGTTGACTAGTTTTGAATTGAAATAATTTGATGAGAATTACTTTGTGTGATATGAAGGAAATATATAACCATCCAAAACGGCTAAGCAGGGAATCAATATCAGATTTGCATGTTTAAAAGTTTAGAAGGCCTTGCAGTAGTTCAGTTTAGAAGTTTATTAGGTCTTGCAGTTGTTCAGCCTAAAGAAGAGGGATCATAAATAAAGCAGTATCAACAGGAGACGGGAACAGGAGGAAAGGAAGAGTCAAGGATGACTCTTGCATAATTTTGGCTTAACTATTATTTCCTGAGACAATACAGTGACATGGGTGCGTTCAGTTATGGAAGATGACATGGTCAGTTCACCCAAGTCACATAATACATAAGAAGTCAAAACCGCATCTGGAATTTAGGACTGAAGGCTTACATAGAAATATAGATGTGGGAACCACTTACATTAAAGTTGAAGTGGTTGAAGACAGTTACATAGATGAACTCAATCACAGAGACTGTTTAGAATGAGAGAAAAGTACCACAAGGGAACAGAAAAAGAATATAGAGATTAAAGAGTTTGACAGAGAAAGCAGAGACATATGAATCTGAGAAGCATTTGGATAGGAGTAAAGGAATAATGTCTCCCAAAGGGAGAACGAGCTTCAAGAAGCAGTAGTGGCTACTGTAGTCATTAGGATTCCTGGATCAGACAAGAGGAATGGACATCAGCTCATATGACAGAAAAGAAACTTACTGAAATAATCCTAGGTACATCACAAAATCAACAGAAAGCTGATGAACCAGGCACAGAACACTGAGAGGAGCCAGGGAGACATTGTAATAAGAAAGCACAGTGAAGAGCCTGTCACAGGGTCCCTCTATGCGACCATTGGCCACACCACTACAGACGTTTGGCATCACCTCTTATAGGTCCTCGAAGCCCAGGCCTGGTACAGCCTTGAATATCATCTCACCTGACCCTCAGTCTTTGTTTCTCCTGTTCAAGTGATATGGTTTGGATGTTTTGTCCCCTCTAAATTTCATGTTGAAATGTGATTTCCAATGTTGGAGGTGGACCTAGTGCAAGGTGTTTGGGTCGTGGGAGTGTGGATTCCCCATGAATGGCTTGGTGTCCTCGTGGTAATAAGTGAGTTCTCATTCTATGAGTTCACGTGAGATCTAGTTGTTTAAAAGAGTGCAACCCCTCCCACTATCTTCCCCTCTTGCTCCCTCTCTCTTAATTCCTCTTTCACCATGAGGTACACTAGCTGCCTGCTTTTGCCTTCTGCCTTGATTAGGAGCTTCCTGGTACCTGCGGATGTTGGTACCATGCTTTTCATACAGCCTGCAGAGCTGTGAGCCCAAATGAACCTCTTTCCTTTATAAATCACCCAGACTCAGGCATTCCTTTATAGCAAAGCAAATGAACTAATACATCAAGTATCAAATCTAATAGAAATTACACAGTATAACACAGTGATGCAAATTAACGGCGACCATGTACAGAAAGAAAAGACTTTTTAAATTTTTCTAATTTTTGGCTATAGTTTTTAGTTTTATTTATTTATATATTTTAACTTTTCTTTTAGATTCAAGAGGTATACGTGCAGGTTTGTTACCTGGGTATATTGCATGATGCTGAGGTTTGAGGTACAAATATTCCATCATCTCCCAGATGCTGAGTATGGCACCCAATGGCTAGTTTTTCAACCCTTGCGCCTCTTCCTTCCTACCCCTCTACTAGTTCTCGGTTTCTGTTGTTGCCATCTTTATGTCCATGAGTACCCAAAGTTTAGCTCCCACTTATATGTGGGAACATGTGGTATTTGTTGTATTTGGTTTTCTGTTCCTGCATTCATTCACTTAGGATAATGGCTTCCAGCTGCATCCTTGTTGCTCCAGAGAACATGATTCCATTCTTTTTTATGGCTGTATAGTATTCCATGGTGTATATGTACCATATTTGCTTTATCTAATCCACTTTTGATGGGCACCTAGGTTAATTCCATATATTTGCTATTATGAATAGTGCTGCAGTGAACATGTGAGTACATATGTCTTTTTGGTAGAATTTTTTTTTTCCTTTGGATATGTACCCAGGAATGTGATTTTTGGGACAAATGGTAGTTGTGGAGCTCTTGCTTTTGCTCAGCTTCCCACTACGCACCTTCATGGATATGTTTTCTACATTAAGAATAATAATAGCAGCAATTTCTTACAGAATCATGATTATATTCTAGGCCCTATTCTAAACACTTTACAGATATTAATTTATTTAATTATCACATACACTCTATGTGGGTAAGAATTATTATTTTCCATTTGAATAGAGGTTATGCTGAGAGATGGAGGAGCTAATCTTGCCAAATTGTCACACTGCTAAAAAGTAGCAAAGCAAAGATTCACACCCAGGTGGCCAGGTTTCAGAGCTCTTCTAAATCAGGGTCATGATGACTAGCCCATCTAGGTAACAATAGGTATGTTGATCTGATGAAGCAAGGTGAAGAGATGCCGAGGGTGGGGGGCAGATACTAAAGGGGCCTCCAGAACACATGCTAAATTCCTAGACTAGGATAACAGTACAAAATATGTTCTGAGATACAGGAAAGAAGCCGAGGATGAATGGAGATACCAAAGTAGGTGTAAATAAGCAATAAAAGGAGAATGGCTTTGAGATAGTCCAGCTCTTGATTCCAATTTTTGCTCAGAATAAGCAAGAAGAGCAAATCAAAGAAGGAAGATAAGACCAGAAGCCAGCAGCAAATGATGTCTTTGCAATAAACACAGTTTGGAAAACAGCAGAGTTACTTTAGCTAAAGCTAGGGACTATGAATGGACATAAGGCCTGATCTTCTCTTTTATGGTAATTATGTCCAATTTCAGTCCAGTTGAAGGGAAGAGATGATAAATTCTGTTTTGAAGTTTACTAGTCAGGTTCAATACAAACCCAAGGGTCAAAAGGTAAGAGAGTAGATGATGTTATGGACAGTAGCACTAGACCTGACAAATACCGTCATCATTATTATAATCGCTATTGTAATTGCAATAGCAATCATTTATTGACTTGTTTCTATGCATCAGATCCACTGTCAAATGTTTTACATGCACTATCTCAAATCATGCTCATAACAACCCCATAAAGTTGGTGCTGTTATTAGCCCATTTTATAGACAAGAAAACAGACCTAGAGAGTTAAACTTCCCCAAGGTCAGAGAGTCAGGAAGGGGTAAAATACGATTTGAACCTGCTTGATGCCAGCCAAGATAGGATAGGATAAAATGTAGGAATAAAAGATTAAGAGTTAGCAATTAAGGCAAAGGAGCGAGATGACTGAATTACACAAGATTAGCTGAGGTCAGAGAACAGAACATTTGAGTTTACTATATATTACGCTTCAAATAGTTTTCGGTAACAAGTGTCAAGGTTCATCATGTAAGCAGTAAGTCCATTTGGTGCCCATGTACGTGCAACACAGAGCACAATTTTGAATATGGATATATGAGTCTTCTTTTTATCTTCTGGCCAGAGAGATCTGGGAGACATTTCCTAAGACTCCTCAGAAGTTCACATGGAGTTAAGCATCAGTCACTGTAGTGGTGACCAACTCAGCAACACAGCTGTGTGTTGTCTTTTCCTTCTCACATGTTTCTCTCCTCTGCCCTTTCCTCCTGATTTCTGGGACTTCTTCCCAAATAAACCTGCATGCAAGGCTCTGCCTTGTCTCAAGCTCTGCTTGTGGGAGAACCTAGACTAAGGAAATAGGAAATACCCCGGAAAACAGACTTTTATGATGAAATGCTTCTTTCTGGAAATGAGCAGCTGAAAGAGAGAGAGAGACCAAGGAATTGGCTCCTTCATTTGTGCAAACTGATGAGGCTGAAAATTCAATAAGAGTTGATGTTATAGCCTTGTAGTTGTTGTTGCACTCTTGAATTTGAATTCCCCAGGGCAGCATGCCAGAAACTCAGGCAGAATTTATATGAGAATTCGTTCTACTTGTTAAGGGAAGTGCAGTCTTTGTCCTTAAGGCCTTGAACTCATCGGATGAGGCCCACTCACATTATGGCGAGTAATTTCTTTACTCAAAGTTTACTGACTAATACCATCTAAAAAATACCTTTAGAGTAACATCTAGACTGGTGTTTGACCTGTCACCACAGCTGACACCACAGCCTAGCCAAGTTAACACATCAGATTAACCATCACAGGTCTCAAGCCAGACTTATGGAGAAATGCAATCTCTGTACTGGAGAGAACTAGCTTAAACACAAAGAGATTACAAGTGTTAGTTCATGTGTACTGGCAGGAATTATTGGATCACATGTGGGAATTGGCGTTGAACTAGAGCGGTAGAATATAAAACTGAGTAAGGGAGAATTTCTTTATATGAGCTCACTCTAGTGTAACTCAAAATTGAATGTCTCAGCAAGAATACTTGGAGCCAGTCCTAATACACTGGTGAGAGTGTTTCTCAAAATTTAGACATGAAAATTGTCTACAGTAAGTGAATTGGAGATGTTGGGGGATCTGAGATGTTCCAAGAAGGTTTGGGAAGTGGGAATATTTAAATGATTTATTATGTGACATGGTAGAACCCATGATCTGATTATGTTCCTTGAGAGGGCCTAGAGAGCACTACTTAAACTAAAGAAATGAAGAGTACCCTGGTGTAGGGACATTGCATCTTTGAGGAGACTGAGTGGTTGTCATCTATAGGCTGGAGTTGACAGTGCCACTCTCTCTACTGACAACGGGGATAATGAGATTCTAGAATGGCAAAGGCCATACATGTTTGGCATAGTTGTTATAATGAGTATCAAGGCTACAGTAGTCATTAAGGTGTCTGGACCTATCTGTATCTGTGGTGATGGTTAACAAATTATGGTGTTCTGAGGGTTGAGATGGATGATGACCCATAGGGTCTGACTTTATCAAGAAGTGGTGAGCAGAGGGCTTATAGTCATCACAGTTCTTCATCCAGTTCCCAGATGTCAGGGAGCTTACAGACCCAGAGGCCGTCGATTGAAGGGTAAATTGGGTCTCCTTGAGGAAAGACCATGTAATGTAACTCAGACCTTCTATCATGATTTGGCCTCATAAAATCCACCAGGACAAACGGCCAAATGGAACAAGAAAAATTTATTAGATGATAGAAACTATACATATGGGATTAAGCCCAAGAAGTTCCACAAGGTTATCTGGTCAGATAACCCAGACACCCATGACACTTCTTTCTTTTGTATTCAGGTCTCTTCTTTAACTAACATATATAACCTCATGGGGATTAATTCAACTGATCAACGACTACGGGGAAAAACACCTGCCCACAGCTCATTAATGAGTTGGTTCACTATGTTGAAGTAGCTGTAAATGGATTGCTGTCATATTATTGCCCTCAAGGGCAGCCCTTGATATAGTGGAAAAGGGAAATTCTCCCAATGGGTAAAGCCAAGAGCAGTACACTGGTTTGCCACTTTGTATGGTGGAAGAAGTGGGCCGAATTACAGATATTTATGAACTCCTGGACAGTGATGAATGGCTAGGCTGGTTGGTCAGGGTCCTGAAAGAAACAAGATTAGAAGATTTGGGAAATCAGAGATGAAGACTGGTGGTGGTGGTAATAGCAGTGGTCAAAACAAACAATGACATTTAAACCCATCTGCTAATATTAGTTCCATCTCATCATCTAAACAGTGATAAACAGTCAGCCTTTCACCTTTCTTCCCCCTTTCCTTATTGTCTATAAGCTTTCTCCATCTGGAAAGCAATATTGCTTATACAACCTTAAAGAGTTAAAGAGGACATATAATTCTGTAGGGTTGTGTTGTAGTCAATAAAGGGTCAATAAATGAGTTTTCTGATCTAAGAAACACATTTGAATCCCTCCATCCTCTGCTGCAGAACACAGTAATTTACTTGGTGGTTTCTAAGTCTGTAAATAAATATTTGCATGAATAGTTGGTGGGTTTAAAGTATTTAATTATCCAATTCAGGCACAAGCTATGACATTCAATTTATTTTTTTGTGTTTATCAGAAAATGTTTGCAATTTTCTTCATATAGATTCTGCAAGTATTTTATTTGGGTTACTCCTAATTTTATTGTATTTTATTGTTGTTGTTGCCAATAAGATCTCTTTTGCAAATTTATTGCATTTATTTATTTGGATTGTGCCTTGAATAAGGAAGGTACATGGGGAGTGGTGAGTAAAAGATGAAATCCGGTTATGGTCCTCTCACACCAAGCTCTGTGTCCTAACATGAAGCTGTGTCTACAGATGAAAGCACTTCTCTTTCTATTTCCCACAAAGGCACTTCCTGGATACAATGTTCTCTGTGTGTGTGTGGGCAGGGGTCTTGGTGGTGTTTTAATCTGGTAATGTTTATATTTTAAAATATGTTGATTTATATGTATTTCTCTTCCTTTTCATCTATTTTAACAATATTTTAAATTATTCTTTCTCCACTAAAACCTAGCACACTTGCTTGGGACAAAGGTCCACTTGGAGACTGAAATAGTAGCTAGTGCTGCTTAGTTTCTAAGTATCAACATTTTGATCCATCCAGACCTTGTACTTACGCTTAACAATATCTTAAGTGTTATATGCAAAACCTTATAAAGAAGGCAAAAGGATTTATTAGGAATGACTAAACTTGCATCCTGTAATTGGAACTGTAGTCATGAAGGGTGGTGGTGGTGGTAATACCAGTGGTAAATACAAACAAAAATATTTTATATAAATATTTTTATGAAATAAATTATAAAGCTTTTTCACAAAGGTTTCTGGGAAACACTGATAAACAGCCCTCTAACTGTCTATTAATTGTCTAATTGTCTATGAATTTCATGCCCTGTAGTGTGTTGATTAAAATGTTATGTGCAGACAACAACAATTTTTCTCTACTCCTTTTCCAATCCTTTTATATTGTCTATCTCTTTTTCTGTTTTAGGTCTTACTTCACTTGTCAGAATAATGTTAAGTAACAGTGAGATTAAGTGTTTTTCTTTCCTTTCTGATTTTCCCTGGAACATTCATGTTTCACCTGTAAGTACTTTCTGCTCTACTCTGACATGCTGTACCTGGAACTGGTCTTCACACACATCATGCCCCAGTGAGCAGCAAAATCCCATAAATAGCAAAGGTTCTGTCTCTGGCATTGCCAGGGACTGATGTCTCTGCCATTTACCATCACCACTGGCTCTACATGCCCAGCTCAGGACTCCTATTGTACCTCTATTATTTAGGTTACAACTCTCAAGCCATCCCCTGAACTCTTGACTTTGCTGCTCTCACGCATCACACAAGCTGTCACCCTCCTTCCGTCTCTGAGGTCAACCAAGGCCTGAGTGTGGTTAAGAGTGCTACACTGTGCTCTAGATCTGGTGGTCTTTCTTCGCATCCTGGTTCTGCCATCATGGTTCTACTTAGCTGTGTAAACTTAGGCAAGTAAATCGAGAGGACTGGGCCTTGGTTTTCTTGTCTATATAAGGACATAATAATAGCCCCTACCTAATAGATTCTTGTGAGGCTTAAATAATACTGTGTAAATAATTATGCAAAATACTATACACAATTAGTGTGTGACATGTAGTATATTCCCAATATATATTACTTACCAAACTCGAATAAGAGAAAGTGGTCCTATCTATTCCAAAATTATTACAACCTGTAGCTGGCTTTCTATGAGGCTGATAGTTTTGCCAGAGCCTGTCACAGGGTTTCCTGAAACTCACCACCTGGAATTCCTGGGCCTTTCTTTCCCTGTGTGTCAGTGTGCAGTCTTTTACAGTCCTGACAATTTATTGACCAAAATACCGCCTTACAGAAATATATAGGCCTATCAGGCCTCACTGGACTTTTAAAGAGGTGAGAGTGGATGGTAAGAACTAGAAAGCAAAAACAGCAAAACGAAGCCTTATAATATTAAAAATACTTCTGAAAACCTCAGAATTTGCCCAACCACATGCCAGGGATTTCCTAGTGACTTTTGTTGTTCTCAGGCTCTGGCCCATGCACTAAATTTTGAATTTTTTCTCTTTTTTTGTTCTTTTCTATTTAGGCTCTGCCCTTTTGTCTATTCTCCTCTAAATTCAGTGAGTATTTCTAAAACAGAGTGGTTAGTGGTTTGCTTCCTTATCTCCCTACGGGCCTTGCTTCTTAAGTCTTTACCTTATGTCACAGGCTTAGCAAGGTATTTTCCTAGAAAATGGCATTTCCCTACTAATGCAAATCTCTGGTGCTGAATGCAAAGACAACCTCACTACGGCTGTCACCCTCACTACTGTAGGGTCCCTGATCAGAAAATCATACAAGGATGAGGTTGCCTGTTAGGCTGGGAAAACTTTGTTAGTGTTAAGATAATATACTCTCTTCCTAGATGTAAAAAATAACAATAATTTTATTAGGAATAGCTGCTAAATTGTGTTAAGTGACTATTTTCTGAAATCATATTTTTATTACTGTTTTACACATGTCTAAAAGAGATTCAGCTTTTTTTTTTACAAAAATCCAACTTCTTGTTTTCACTGTTCTCTCATGCCTTCTTTCAGTTGACTACTATGCCTATGTATGCCTATGTGTCTTTTTATTTATGTTTGGGTAGAAAAGCCAATGGTTCCTGAAGCTTAGTGAAAATAATATTCTTTATTGCCCTAAATCCATGACAAGAAAACGTACTCAAGTGTCACACCAAGTTTTTAGGTAGGTCCACATAACTGGTCCATTGGCTTAAACACAACAAATAATAAGTAACATTTATACAACTTTAATGTGTTCTTCGTACTGTTCTAAGTGTTTCACATATGTTAATTATTTGCTTCTCACAACAATCCTATGACATAGATGCTATTATTATTCTTTTTTAACAATAACAAACCTGAGGCACAAAGCGACTGTCTAAAGGTGTGTAGCTGATAAATGATAGAGGCAGAATTTGAATCCGGGTAGTCTGTCTTTAATCACTTAACTAAACTTCCTCTCTAACAAAAAGAGGAGCAGTTGATGGAGAACATATGTCTAGAGCACTCTATTAAAGTTAAAATACCCCTGACAGAGGGTCTTATTGTAAAGTGATATAGTTATCTTCTAGAAGGATGAGAATAAATAGAGTCTAACCTGAAGGGCATACTGGGTGGAGAGTGGGTCTGGGGGAGGAACTAATAAGAAAAGAAGTGAAATGGCAAGAAAATAAAGAGTTTTCGTGTTTTGGTTCTACCCATATATTTCTACCACCCTTGACAAGTTACAATAAACATTCTATTTCTGCCTTTACTACGCTTGTCTTACATTTTCCTTTTTCTACTCCCTGATAATTTGGACAAGCGTTTCTCAGAACAGCAAGTGGTTACAAGCATTGGGAAACAGGAGGTGCTTGATAAACCTGAAACTCCTGATCTCATTCCAGACCAGAAGAATCTGTCCTGGGATACGGGGGAAGGGGAGAGATGAAGGAAACTGCATGTTTAGCAAACACCACAGGTAGAATTTATGCTCATTAAAGTTTGCAAACTTTTCTGCCAAGTGAATCTTTACAACTTTTCTGCAAGCGAATCTTCTGATAGTGGCTTATAGTCATGAAATAATTGCAAAGTGATTCTCTTTACCTAGATTCTAAAGGCCTCGGTACCAAGACACAAACATAAATAATGAGCTTGTTTACCTTAGAGCTCCATTTTTCCTTTGATGTGACAAACAAGTAGGTTGGAAAACAAAAATCAATCTCTTTTCCTGCTAAGGAAAACCAAAGGTATACCTCAAAAAGATTGGTATAACGAACTCAACTCTAATAAATCTATACGCGGAGAACTTTACAAAATAAAAAATCCATTAAGCCACTCTCGTAATACATTTTGCTAGTATTTCTAGGTGCTCTAAAGTATCTTTCTTTATTTATATAAGAAATATTCTCGTAAGCATGTCACTATTCACCCTTATAATCAAGTATTTTGTTTTTGAAGTAGGCATTATGGGTTAAAATACATTTTAATGCCACATTATGAAAATGTTCATTGCATAATATCAGTTGTTAGGTTAAGTGATATGTTACAACTTTACTGCTTATCATAGCAACAGGAACCTTCAGATCATTCAAAATATAATGAAGCCAGAAAAATAATGCCCTAATTCTGTAAGTTGATGGAAATTAAGGAATAGAGACAAATTGAATAGTAAAAGTATTTTTTCACAATGAATTTCATAATTTTATATCTTTTTATTGTATAAAATGTTATTTATTTTGTAAAGTAAACTTCAACTTCCCTGTTCTTTAGTTTAACATAAAAAAAAAAATTCTAGTTTAAGATAACTAGAATTCCTTTTAAGCTTTGCAAGTTTTAAGATGATAAAGTTAAACTAGACAAGATTCTATTCATTTGGCATTATCAAATCTGGAATCATTTTGGATAAATTTGCTGACAAATTTAGAGTCTTCTTCTGTTTGGTAGTTGGCTCTTAGAAGGCATATAATTGAACAAGCTTCTACCTGTATTATTAGTGCTTATCCCAACTCAGAATATGATTCAGTCTATCTGTGCGTGTAGAACAAGTTTTAGTTCCTTGTTAAGTAATCATCACACAGAGTGGTTCTCACTATGGATCAACAAAACATTTGCTGATCCACAATAATGAAAGTCATTAGAAGATACCAGGAAGTGGATGTTTCAAGCTCATCTCCTCATATGGTGTTGAGAGCATTGTTTAGGACCCCAAGGACACAATCCCACAGTCTGTTTTGTACAATAATAATTTATGCCATCAAATCATCTTTCATCAGAGATCTCAAAGGGATTCTGAAAACACTAATTTCACCTTTTCCTGAGGTATGTAGAAATAGTAATTCCAGAGCACCAGGCAAAGGGCTAGAGAATAGTCTTGACTTGTTCAACTCCTGAGTGAACAGGAGGCTGAAAGTGAACCAGCCTTAGGAATGGCAGGCATGACACTGTCCAGGACTGAACTTCATTTCAACTATTGTCCTGAGAGAGTTACAGAAGGCCTCTTTTGTATGGAATTTTCTCAGGAACCCAGGTGAATTTGGGTGGAAATGTGTCCCTTATGAAAAGGAGAACATTTCTTGAGTGGAAGTTGATATAAGATGATACTTTCTCATACTATACATAGAGACAGGGGCCATGAGAGTTACAAACAAAAGACGAAGTGACTTGATCATGTCATTAGGTTACAGTGCTCCTAGCTAGAACCACCCAGGGGCCTTTAGTTAGGATGATGAGCGGTCCAAGTATTCCCAGTCTCTGGTTACACCTTTTGTTGGAACAAAATTACAACATTGGTCTCTGTCACTCTCAAAAGTGTTCTGGACTGGGTGAGAATATATAAGATCACCTTAACTGAAGTGCATAGTTCTACACTTAGAGGCTTCTTTAAAAGGAAGAAAATAACCACAGTGGGTGAAGAGGAAATGCTCCACTTATCCTCAGGTTTCTCATAACGAATACGGACAATGGCATTCACCTCGCAGTGTTGTTATGAGGATTAGATGCAGTGATGCATGGAGTGTCTCCAACTCCCACTCCTCAAAAAGTGCCTGGAATGTGGTAAACTCTCGAGAAGCTCAAATCTATATCCATTCATTTTCCCTCTCCCTTTATCACAGTGAAAGAAAATTCTAACATGAGTTGCGCCAAAGAAATGTAAGAGAGTTAAAGATTCTTCTTAAACCTAGCATCATCAGTGACACAGCGATTTTCAAGAACTTCCAGGAAGCCTCAAGGACACTAGAATTCCTTTTTTGGAAGGATATAAGATCAGAAGATGGAAGCCTGGCTCCTCCTGACAAGATGTCAGGTTGCATGACCATCCTATGGTTTGCGGTGGTAGAAGCCCAGCTACCAGATGAAGCTAAAACTTTTGGTTCAGATTAATCTCAATTAAACACAAAAAGAACCTTCTGATTAAACTACCTAAGAGAGCATTAGGGGCCTCACCAGGTACTAAATTTCTTGCCATTGGTCAGGTCAAATATGAGTGAGTTAATTGCTGGTTACAGGAAGTTTCCATTTCAGATGGATGGTTAGTCTAGTACCAGGCCTTTTTTCTGCCTAGATATGTCCCTCATTCTGGTATTGTAGAGTTCTGATATTTTTCAGGAAAACAGACCTAGCTTATTTTTTTCCTTTTCTGGACTTCTAATGAAAACAAATAAAAAGTATACTTTAGTTTTTGTGTTTTCTGATGGTGTTAAGTATGTTTATTCAAAGATACCACGCCTTATACTCATTTTGACTATTCCACAATTCTTATTCAAATGCTGAGCATACAGTGGGTGCCTAATAAGTACTTAGTAGCTAGAAATGCAGACATGTTCCTATAGATTTTCCCATGCCTATCATTAATACAAACTTGGCACTATAGTCAGCATCACCTGTGGCCATGCAATGTATATTATTCATGTCGTCACATGATGCCAAAAACATGACATTCAGCAAACACTAAAATACATAGGTTCTCAGATTGTGACTCAAACTTTTGACTACAGAGACTAAAAATTACAAAAGGCTACGTCAACTTAACTGGTATTAATAAAAACATAATATACTTAAAAATTGCAGTAAATAATGCAAATGAAGCCTGATCAACCACTAAAACATACAGATACATTAAAAACAACTATAATTGTTCAGAACATAAGACATCCTGCGGTATTCTTGGTGTCTGAATGTTTGAAAATGTTTAACATGGTTAGATCAAATATAAACCAAAATTAAGACTATAGATAACATGGAATGAAAGTGACAGAATCTGGCAAGAAGATTATTCATTTTAAATCAGCTGGAAGTAATTGTTAAAATACTGTAATTAACCAATATGATAAAAATCTTTTTAAATTGAAGAAAAACTTATCTAATGTACTATAAGAACTTAGAAATATATGAATAGATTATTTAAGAAGACTTTTCCAGAATTATTGGTATTTTGAACTTAAAATACAGTATTTAGTCCATAAGAAATTGAAGTATGCAAGTATCTATATTTGTACAAAACCACAAACGCAAAATATAGTAATAACTATTGAGATTTACTCTCTTCCCTATTGCCCTTCTCTTGGCTTAATCCTACATTTTCTAAAAGGTATTCGTTGTTGTTGTCTTTGCTTCTTATTTATCCAGAGAATAGCCAGATAAAATTGCTTCTGCCACCCTCCTCTTCCTGAAAAGTCCACTGGGTAAGAAAGGCAAATAATGTGGATTTTCCATAAACAGCATGTGAAACCACGGCATCTTGAATCTTTGTTGATTTAAAACTTTTGGTTCCAAGTTACAGAAACTCAGTCTAAACTAACCGCAACCAAAAAGAAAAACTTACCGATTTACAGAAACAAAGAATTGCAGAGAGGGGACAGAGGGCTCAATGGACGCTGTGGAAGGGACACCAACACTGCCAGGGACTTACCTGGCCCTCTTTCTGTCCCTCTATTCACCTTCACTATCTTCTACAGCAGATTAAGTTGTGCCTTCATCAGCAGAGAAGTGAAGCTTTTTTCTTTTTAACGGCCATCTTAATTAATCTCAAGAAAACTTTGTGCAGCCATTCTTGAGTCACGTGTCTACCCCTGTGGCTCGATGAGATTATTATGATTAAGATCTCCCTCTAAAAATATGAGGTTAAAAGGAAAGGAGGATAGATTCTTACAGGAAGGTCTGTGCTGCCTCCAGGAGAACAGAAGAGCATTAAGGAGAGAACACTCTAGTTGTCCACTATGACTAATAAATGTCCTTGGGGACCAAGGTTTTGGGCTCTGGCCTAATAGGGATATAAAAAAGTAACATGATCAGAAATATCTTTTCTTGGTCTTTCAATTATGTGGCACAATGAAGTGATGAGCAGGGACACAATTAGGAGGAGAAAGGAAAGAGTCTTGGGATACTGGTGTTTATAAAATCCTACGTGAAATGTACCCCCTATACATCAAACTTAGCCTGTGATTTTGTGTTATACCCATGAGGCAACAGTTGTCATCTGATCAATAACATCGCCCAGGAAAAGATGCTGTGGTTTCTGTCTTATTATGTTATTCATGGACACCAAGTAACTACAGAGATCTTCTTCCTATTACTTTTAAAAAATGTAGCTTCCATTCATTCTTACTGGGCATTTATTCAGGGTTTAATCAAAACACTAAGTTCTTATTTTCAAATATTTCAACAGTTATTTTGGTCATAGAATCAGCTGTAAATTCCTACGTGAAAAGTAAATGAGTGCCTGGGCATGGTGGCTCACACCTAAAATTTCAGCATTTGGGGAGGCTAAAGCGGTGGATTGCTTGAGCTCAGGAGTTCAGGACCTACCTGAGCAAAATGGCGAAACCCCATCTCTACAAAAAATACAAACATTAGCCAAGTATGGTGGCACACTCCTGTGGTCCCAGCTACTCGGGAGGCTGAGGTGGGAAGATCACTTGAGCTGGAGAGGTAGTGGTTGCAGTGAGCCAAGATAGTGCCACTGCACTCCAGTCTGGGTGACAGAATGAAACTCTGTCTCAAAAAGGAAGAAAAGGCCAGGCGCGGTGGCTCACGCCCATAATCCTGGCACTTTAGGAGGCCGAGGCAGGCGGATCATGAGGTCAGGAGATCGAGACCACTGTGAAACCCCGTCTCTACTAAAAATACAAAAAATTAGCCAGGCGCAGTGGCGGGCACCTGTAGTCCCAGCTACTCGGGAGGCTGAGGCAGGAGAATGGCGTGAACCCGGGAGGCGGAGCTTTGCAGTGAGCCGAGATCGTGCCACTGCACTCCAGCCTGGGTGACAGAGCGAGACTCCGTCTCAAAAAAAAAAAAAAAGAGCAGGCCTTTTCATATCAGAAATTCAGAGGCTGTCTTATATATGCCATAAATAAAATAGTGACAACAGAGAGCCTGTACAGACACAGCTTGAATGGAAAATTATTGAAGTTTCTCCAAGCTAAAATTTATGTTTGCATACTTTATGTAGCTACATACTTCAGCTAGACACTTTAGCCTAATTTCTATCCAGCCATCGTGGAAAGTAAACATGTGCCTGTTTAACACCCAGTGTTTCTCAAACATTGATCCATACTTACTATGTCAGAAATACCTGAAGAGTTATTTTGTTTTGTTTAGTTTTGTTTTGTTTTGTTTTGTTTTGTTTTGTTTTGTTTTGTTTTGTGTTTTGTTTTGTTTTGTTTTGTTTTGTTTTGTTTTGTTTTGTTTTGTTTTGTTTTTGAGATGGAGTTTTGCTCTCGTTGCCGAGGCTGGAGTGCAATGGTGCAATCTCAGCTCACTGCAACCACCGCCTCCCAGGTTCGAGTGATTCTCCTGCCTTAGCCTCCCGAGTAGCTGGGATGACAAACGCCCACCACTACACCCAGCTGATTTTTGTATTTTTAGTAGAGACGGTGTTTCACCATGTTGGCCAGGCTGGCCTCAAACTCTTGATCTGAGATGATCCACCCACCTCGGCCTCCCAAAATGTTGGGATTAGAGGCGTGAGCCACAGCGCCCAGCTGGGTTTTTTAAGTATATTAATTATTAGGTCCAACCTTAACAGATTCTGAGTCAGGTAAGTCTGTGTTGGGTCCTTTAACTGTTGTATTTTGTTAATTTTTTTTTAAATTTCCTAGGTGATTGAGATACACAGCCATGTTAGGAAACCGTGACTTTAAACCCAAATGTCTAATCTTGTTTGCAGATTTCATTAGCAATAATTCACAAAGCACATTCATGAAATAACTCTGTTCTTGAAAATCAGAGTACATGTAGAGGAGAAGGGGTTTTTGTTTTGACAATATAATACTGTCCAATGCTATGTGATTAGTAGATAAGGCCTCCATAAAATGTGGGACTTAGATGAGATGATTTTTAAAGTTCACTGAAGCCATAAAGTTATTTAACCTATGTAATCTACAGAATTAGATGTGAAATAGAAATGTTGATTACAATTTTCATCAAAAGCATATAGGCTATATAAATTGCTAGGAAAACATGAAACAAATTAAAAAGCCATAAATAAAAGAGCTTAATCCTTGAATTAAAACAAACAAACAAAAAAGCAACCACATTCATAGCTGAATCTATCTGAAAGGCCAGGCTTAGTCATATAATGATTTAACCCCTGCTTTGGTCAGCATTTTTCTATAATTTCCTTGCCAACCGAGAATGAGAATGGTGACATGTCTGGAAAGTAGTTTTCAGTGTGCTGAGCTTGAACAAAGAAGAGTTTTCAGGGTGGGTGGGGTGAACCTTATTTTTCAGTGAGATGTCACTCCTGTCTGATTTGGACGCTGTGAATCACTGTATATTTGGCACACTGTCAACTGAAACGTACCTTTGCTTTTCTCCCTTTGGTCTCTTCCTCACTTATTATCATGGGAAAAGATAAAATTCACAAGCTATAGATCAAGATTTTACTTCTCAAAAGAAACATCTCATTTCAGAAGCACATTCTAACATCCCAGAATCACACGTCAATTAGATTGTCTTCAATCTAAACTATTATTTGTGATAAAAGCTCTAAATTACTGTATTCCTTTCTAATTTTATTATCCTTAAACTGTACCTTAAGTATGTTCACTTTTTGTACAATTGGAAAGTGGTTTTATATTAAGTATTCATCAGTCATTACTAGAATTTCAGGGGGCAAAATTACAAATCATTTGTTAAACTTTCAAAATTATCTTTGTCTGTAATCTCTCTTGTACCCTGAAAGACAACAGTAATACCATACTTTCTTTCTTATCCTGCTTAATGTTATTATACAGCTATTGAATCCACAATGAAGAATAAAAGAAGAGAAATAGCCATGTGTTTCATTTAAGATAAATAATTTCATCTAGGTAATTTCTATAAGACATTGCTTTGTTGTCTTTAAATTTCATTTACTTGAATGAGAATCAAAGGCATCTCCTTGTGAGTTATTCAGCACAAATCAGATTCCATATTGGAAATTAAACTTTGGACCTTGGCAATAGAACTACCTTCAATAAAATAGTAACACTGAAAATGTTTTTTCCCATCCGTTGATTCTGCTGTACAGATCTAACGTTTCCTCTCCTGATGTCGGAGTAGCTCTGATATCACCCCCTCCTCCTTTCCTCTCTTGAGTCTTTATTCTTCAAGTCCAAATATCTTTCTGCTCTGCAGAGCTCAGAAATCTGACACTGATTCCTACAAGCAGATAAAACTTGATTTTCTTCCAACCCTCCAACTGATTTTTGATGTTCTTTTTATCAATGATCAGCTTTCATTTCAAAGCTTGCAATGAGGTGACAACGCCAGGGCTTCCACGCCAGAGAAATAGGCCACCTTTGTCACCTGGCAAAAAACATTCTATTGGCACCTTCAAACCCATCTTTAGATATAAAGCTAGTAGTTTGGTGAAAATAAAAATGCACCTTTACTAAATGTACCTCGAGTTGCAAGGCCCCTCCAAAACCAAAACATTTAGACCATACGAAAGCTAAAATGTCTGACAGCTGTATAAAGTGCAAGATTTAGGTGTGTGATGAATAATGATGTGAAAGGATGCATGTTGCATTTCTAGCCTGCAAACAATGACCATTTTCTGAAGAGTGAAGCAGCAAGCAGGGTGTCACCGCAGCCTCCAGTTCTCTCCCAAGTGTCCTGTTAGTGATGGTTTCTGTGCACCTGTCTGTAAAATTCTCCACCCTGGTACCCAAGCCCATAGCTCCTCCTTGTTGAGACTTGTCCCATTAGTCTTCTGAGGTTAGAACAAACCCAGGCGAAAGTCTTGATTGCTGGCTGAGATAATCAGGAATAAGTTGATTCTATTTCGCAACTTCTCAGCTGGGCGGTGGAGGTGGTTTCAACATTATAATTGAGGAAGTCCATAATGCCTTCCTAGAGATTGGTATCCAAATCGTAAACCTTCATGTTTACCTTGGTGCTACTAGCTTTGTCTTGAAAGTTTAAACCCTGCCAACTTCAGGAAATCTCTTAACATGTAAGTTTGACGGCTCTGTTTACTTTAGCCCTGACCTATAGTTTAATAGCGAAAAGTTTGGAGGAAACAAACCTCATAGGAGAATGCTTGACATTATTAAAATGCAAAGTACACAGAAGAGAAGCTACTGTGAAAGGTGTCTCCATTTGTGACTCACTCCTTTGAGAAATTTCTGGCCTTTATGCCATGCGTGCTCTGTGTGTTAGAAGTAAGCATCCTGTTAAAGGAGTACACAATAGATACCCTTTTTTTTTAAGATGAAAATTAAAAAGAAAATGAAGTCTTTGTATCACTTCTACTTCAGTGAGTTTTGTTGTTGTTTTTTATTTTAAATTTGCAGAGTTGCTCTAGCTTATAAATATCATGGTAATTAATTTTACTTTACCTGAGCTGTCTTCATTCAGGTAGTTACTATAACATATTTTGAAAACTTAAATGAAGAAAGATTTGCAGCCCTGGGACAGGGGAAACAGAAAGCAATGGCTAGGCTTCTCCCGGGTGGAAAGGCAAAGTCAACGGAACCAATAGTCAATACACATTCTCTTGTTTTTTTTTTTCTTTTTGAAGACAATTGAGGAAATTTATTTATTTTTTTTAATTGACGAATAAAAATCGTATAGTGTACGACAGGAGGTTTTGATATAGAAATACATAGTGGAATGACTAAATCAAGCTATTTAACTTCACATACTTATTATTGTGATGAGAGCAATTAAAATCTACTCTCTTAGCAATTTTCTTTTCTTTTTTTCTTTTTCTTTCTTTTTTTTTTTTTTATTGAGATGAAGTCTCATTCTGTCACCCAGGCTGGAGTGCAGTGGGGCAATCTCGGCTCACCACAACCTCCGCCTCCCAGGTTCAAGTGATTCTCCTGTCTCAGCCTCCCGAGTAACTGGAATTACAGGCATCCACCACCATGCTGAGCTAATTTTTGTGTTTTTAGTAGAGACGGGGTTTCACCATATTGACCAGGCTGGCCTTGAACTCCTGACCTCAGGCAATCCGCCCGCCTCAGCCTCTCAAAGTGCTGGGATTACAGGTGTGAGCCACTGTGCTCGGCCGCAATTTTCAAGTATATACAACATATTGTTATTAACTGTAATCGCCATGATGCACAACAGGTCTCTTGAGCTTATTCCTTCTAACTGAAATTTTGTATCCTTGACCAAAATCTGTCCAATCTCTGCAGCTCCTGTAACCACCATTCTACTCTCTACTTCAATGGGTTCAACTTCTTTACACTTCATATATTAGTGAGATCAGTATTTGTCTTTCTATGCATGGCTTATTTCACTTAACTTAATGCCTACCAGGTTCATCCACATTGTCATAAAAAAAAAGATTTTTTTCTTTTTTAAGGCTGAATAGTATTTCATTGTGTATATGTAGCACATTTTCTTTATTCATTCATCCACTGATGGATATTTAGGCTGATTCCATATCTTGCCTACTGTGGATAATGCTGCAATGAACATGGGAGTACAGATGCTCTTCGACATATGGATTTCATTTCCTTTGGATATATACCCAATAGTGAGATTGCTTGATCATATGGTAGTTCTATTTTTAATCATTTGAAGAACCTTCATACTGCTTTCCATAATGGCTGTACTAATTTATCATTCCATCCACGGTCTGCAAGGTTTTTCTTTTCTCTACATCTTCACCAACCCTTACCTTTTGTCTTTTTTGTAATATCTGTTCTAACATGTATGAGGTGACATCTCATTGTAGTTTTAGTTTGCATTTCCCTAATGATTGGTGATGTTGAACATTTTTTTCACGTACCTGTTAGCCATTTGTACATCTTCTTTTGAGGAATGTCTATTTTGCTCACTTTTAATTAGATTATTTATTTTTTTAACATTGAATTTTTTAGTTTGGCTATTAATCCCTTATCAGATGTATAGTTTTCAAATATATTCTCCAATTCCCAGGCTTTCTCTTCATTTTGTTGATTGTTTCCCAGGCTGTGTAGAAGCTTTTTAGTTTGATGTAATCCCATTTGTTTATTTTTGCTTTTGTTGCCTATGCTTTTAGGGTCATATCCAATAAAATATTTTTCTAAATCAATGTCATGGAGCTCTTCCCCTACATTTTTTCCTAGTAGTTTTACAGTTTCTGGTTTTACATTTAAGTCTTTAATTCATTTTAAGTTGATATTTGTATATGATGCGAGATGAGGGTCTAATTTCATTCTTCTGCACATGAATATTCAGTTTCCCCGGCACAGTTAACTGAAGAGGCTGTTCTTTCTCATTGTGTGTTCTTGGCGTATTTGTTGGAAATCAATTGAGAGTAAATGCATGGATTTCTTTCTGGTATTTCTATCCTGTTCCATTGGTCTAAGTGTCAGTCATTCTTTTACTAGCATAAGATGCAAACCATTTTGGAATCTGAAAATGTGGTTTAGAAAGGCATGGCATAATTTAGTTTTAAAATGAATAGCAAACTTGCCCAGTCTTTTCACCTTATTCACAGCAACACTAAACATTGAACTACAAAATATTACCTTCCTTAAAAATAGAATTAGACTACACTTATTTATAATTTTCAACTTCGCACATTGCAGAATAAACTGAGTTTTGTTGATGCCACAGGACAGAGGGGAAGTGTTGTCTTTGTGCTTGTGTGCCTTAATTATGTGTTCAAACATAAAATAAAATTTCTTTGAATAGATCTAACTAAACTCAAATAAGATTATATATAAAGTTCAGTTGAGAGGGATGGAAAGATAGGCGTATTTTTACCTTTAAATTCCCTAAAGAGCATCAAAACATAGCAAAAGATTCTTGATAGACATGTAATCTTGAATTAATAGCTATGTATCTTTGTCATAGAATTAAGATTGTCAGAGCATGAACAATTAAAAGAAAGACCAGACAGTTTAAGTAAGGTTAGATAAAATTTATTTTTGCTTGATTTTATTTTTTTAAAAAGTAATCAAAAGTGAAAGAAAACAAAAAGATAATACAAAATACTACAGTTGTACACATTGTATTAACCTTTCTACTCCAAGTGAAAATGTGCATAGAAACTATAAAGATAGCAAACATGTTTACGTATATTTTACAGATTCTAAAGTGCTGATAACCAGCTAGTGATTCTGAATCATGGGCTCAGATGTTTTAGAGTTGCATGTTATGTAATTTAGTTTATTACACATGTAAATGTATATTATTTCTTTATTTCTTCAATAAAATATTGTTTTAATGCAATTATATTAAATCATTAATAATGGATAGATAAAATATTGATCAAGCTTTATATTAAAAATGTCTGATTTGGGGGGTGCATTTACTATGTGATCAATACTCAGTTAAGAAATTTACATACATGATGATATTTCATCCTCAGAAGAATCCAATGAGTTAGTTAATACCCATTTAATATAATGAGGAACCTGAAATAAAAAGGTTGGTGAAGAAACTGGCTCACGAGATCACGCCATTGCATTCCAGCCTGGGCAACAAGAGCAAAACTCTATCTCAAAAAAAAAAAAGAAGAAGCTGGCTCAATTCACACAGTTAGTAGAACATGGAGCTAGAATTCAAACTCATATATTTTGCTCCCAGAAATACTCTGTTCTGATGAATGTTGCTTATATTGCTAAAAGTTATTTGAATGAGGCAGACATAGTCTGTTGTGTGGAATCGTCAGCTGAGGCTCAAGAGCCTGGGCTCAGTTGATACGAAGGCAATTTCTGCACCACACCCTCAGTGTGTTACAAAGAGCATGAGTGCCTAGGCCATTGGTGAAATGGTCTAGGGTCAATGAAGCAGTCTTATTGTCTGAGGTGTTATCTCAGCTCTTGGTCTCACAACCAAGGAAATTAAAAAGCATGGACACCAAGGATGAGGTTGGAGCAGAAGTTTAATAAGCAACAGAAGAAAGCTCTCCACAGCAGAGAGGGGTCCCAAGAGGGTTTCCATTTTTACAGTTGAATGCGAAAGTTTGTATAAGAAACTTTATCTGTGTAGCTGTGTAACTTCCCTTATCTATATAGCTGCTTGTGTAACTGCCCTTTTCTGTGCAGCTGCGGGCATGTCTTAGGCAAGCACGGGGCATAACTTCTCTTGTCTGAACAACTGTGGGCACGTTTTAGGTAAGCCCCCCGCCCCATGTAAGTTCCCACGGAGCCCACCATGTACATGTCCATGAAAGGAAAAGAAACTTTTTCCTAGGCGCCTGCTGATGACACAAAGAATAAAGGTGTTTCTATGTTGAGCTTTGCTCCCTTATCTGTGCAACTGCAGCTTGATTTTCCAGGCTGTTTCTCTGTTTAAATCCTCTGCCGAGGACTTGCCTTAACTGTTTTTTTTTTTCTTCCTTTCTCTTCTTTCACAAGGATGGCCTCAAACTCACTCTGTGGTCTTGAGCGAGCTGCTTACCTGCTCTGCATTTTGGTGTTTTTTTCTATAATGTGGAAAAGAAGCGGAGCACCCTGTGCAGGGTTGCTGAAAGGATAAAACGAGTATGCGAACACCTTGGGCAGAGTCACTCTATCAAACATGCTTATATTCCTCCTTCCTGATGCCTGAACACCTCTGGTTGCTGAGTTGTAAGATAGAAATGAGACTAAATACCTGCTTAACTTGACTAAATACCAGCTTAACTTAACTAAATACCTGCTTAACTTAACTAAATACCTGCTTAACAAACCTCAGATATTGCAAGAACTTAATATTTCAGAAACATTCACTTAGAAATATGCTTTTATGAAGTAAAATTATTTACAAGTAACTAAAATTATGAGTACCTTGGGAAAAAGTGTATTTCATAACCAGAAAAATCACTTCCCCTAAGTTTATCTGCCTCATATTTTACCAGTTTCATGATGTCATAAAAATTATTTCTACATGTAAGCATACATAGATTAAATATGATATTCTATTTATTATATTTAGAAAATGATCATATTCTCTTTCTCTTTGTTAAAGGCCAACTCATTCCCTTCACTTCCCACATTTTTTTTTCTAAACAGAAGTTTCCAATCAAGCCATTTATTTCTAGAATGTTACCGGCATCACCTATAAACAGGAGCCATCTACTGTCATGTTTAATATTGCTTGTATTTCATAAATTGCTTGTATTTCATTTCTGCTTGTATTTCATAAATTGGTGCAAATACTCAGAACTTGCAAAAATAATTACCATTCAAAACCAAGAAATAAAGAAATAATGATATGCTTGTTTGTAGCATTATGACTAAATACAAATTTACTGGAAAGCTCTGCTCATAAACTCCATTTTCTTTCTGAGAAACTGGCTTCACAAATTGGAAAATAATACTTTTATGCGTATATTTTCTCATTCAACAAATATTTGTGGAAAGCCTGCCCTGCTGGGTGCCAGGCACTGTGTTAGGCCTGATACAATGATGAACAGGAGAGCGGATACAATAATGAATAGGAGAGTTGTGACCTCTGCCCTCAGGTACAGGGCACCTGTGGTGCAGACAGATAAGTAAACACACTGCCGTGTGTGAGGAGCGCCAGGGCAGGGAAAGGGGAATGTGCCCTGGGAGCACACACTAGGAACCCCAGACCCACACTTCATGTTGCAGGTAGGGAAGGTTAGCTGGTGGGAATGACCTTTAAGCTACTCTCTGAAGGATAATGATTACCAAGTGAAGGGGGAGATTGGAGTGGCAGAAAGGATACAGAGTGTTTCCAAAAGAGGAAACAGCATCCAGGAAGGTATACAGGAGAGAGACAATGGTATGTTTAAGAAACTGAGAGAAGGTTCATTTGGCATGAAGCCTGCACGGAGTTCAAGGTGGAGAGTACCAACAGGTAAGAATAAAGAACTAAAGAAAATCCAGCTTGTACAGAGTTTTGCTAGCAGTACTTAAAAATTGGGCTTTTATCTAAGGACAATGGGTTCCAACATAACAAGTTAGGGAGGTTCATTTAGAAACCATTGATATCGGCCGGGCGCGGTGGCTCACGCTTGTAATCCCAGCACTTTGGGAGGCCGAGGCGGGCGGATCACGAGGTCAGGAGATCGAGACCACGGTGAAACCCCGTCTCTACTAAAAATACAAAAAATTAGCCGGGCATGGTGGCGGGCGCCTGTAGTCCCAGCTACTCGGAGAGGCTGAGGCAGGAGAATGGCGTGAACCCGGGAGGCGGAGCTTGCAGTGAGCCGAGACTGCGCCACTGCACTCCAGCCTGGGTGACAGAGCGGGACTCCATCTCAAAAAAAGAAAAAAAAGAAAAAAGAAACCATTGATATCCACTAGAATATGCAGAGGCTCCCTAAAACTGTCTGGCATTCTTCTCTGCTGGAACTCTTTGTTAGAATACATGGATATGCTCACTGCAGCCATATAACAGGTTAAAATGAAAAGCACCTTTGTCGACATCTCTTTTTCCAAACAAATATTGACTTCAGCAAAAGAGGTTTCATCACCTTCCGCCCACCTGTGTCTTCTCCCACTATTGCATATCTTTGGCCACATCTATCATCCACCTGTCTCCCGAGGTGCTCTCCTCTCTGCAAGGGAAGCAGGGGAATTGTCCTGGAAGGTCAGGGCTATAGGGTTGAGAGGAACTATAAAACATGTCTCACTAGGTACAATGGCACGTGCCTGTAATCACAGCTGCTCAGAAGTCTGAGGCTGGAGAATGGCTCGAGCCCAGGAGTTCAAGACCAGCCTAGGCAACATAGTGAGACCCTATCTAAAAACAAACAAATAAATAAATATTAAAATAAATTTTAAAAAATCACTCTAATATTCAAAAAAAGTTTCTCAAGCCAAAAGGAAAGCCCTCAATCCAGCCTCCATCACACTGTTTCATAAAGGTAGAATACGTGGTGCTTTTTACACATTGCTTTATAAAATAAAGCACTAGACTGAAGAAATGCTGAATGGTGGCCTTGATTACTACCTCGCTGTGCCTTTGCACAAGTGGAAAGGCTGGGCTTGGAAGTCAAAAGACTTTAATGTTAGCTCTGCTAGCTATAAACTGTATGATCCCAGCAAATAACATAACCACTGTTGCCTCATTTCCTCTGTTTGTGAAACTGGAATATACTTCTGCCTCTATGACTTTGAAAAGATATGGGAGGTAACTGCATAAGAGAAAGCACCTCATATAAAACCTAAAAAGCAATAACGGCTGTCCTGTAGGAAGTATCTACTGTGTGCTGGCTACGTTACATATTTTGTTTAATCCTTATAACACCCCCTTTGATAGGTATTACTTTTCACTTCCTACAGGTGAGGAAAATAAGGCCTAAATAGGTTAAGTAACTTCCCTGAAGCCCCATGGCTTTGCCACTTAGCCAAGATTTGAACCCAGTTCTAGCTCAGACCAACGCCATGCAAGCTTTTTGCTCTAATGCCTTTTCCCCATTCCTTTCTCTTTTTGGCACACCAACTACAGACTGCAATAGGTTTTAATTTAAAATGCCTAATAAAAACATACTTTTATCAGAAAAAGCTACATACTTATATATGTATCATGCACATGATTTCATGAGCAACACATATTTGCAATATAATTAATTCAAGTAATAATTCTGTCCCACCCTGATATTATGTATGTCCCATTTCCGATACCATCTTCTGTGTTCCAGAGATGAGCAACCTTGCTTATGCTTGCTCAAGCGAAATACAGTCACCTGCTCCGGTTCCACTCACTCCTCAAGTGGCCTGAAGCCGTCCAGCGGTCTCGGTGAGTAATGCCGTGACTAAAGCCCACACAAAAAGGAAGCAGTGCCCTTTTAATAGAGCCACAATATAAAGGAAAACACTCAAGCCAATTCCAGCTACTGTGAATGATTTATTGGGTGAGCCCTGCCCGACTAGGCCCAGCGATTTCCCATTTGTTGCTTCCCAATCCTGCCCCTCCCACGTCTCCACCCTCCTGCTGCCTGCCCTTCCCAGGCACCTCCCTCTTTTTATGGTGATTGCAACTCTGCAGCTAACAGCTCACACACCACACCCTGACTCCTGCACTGGCTCAGGCTCCCTGGGATCTCTCTGCCCAACCCTCAATCCCCTCCTTCTATCTGCATGAAGCCTCTCATTAACGTGCCTTCCTTGACTCCTCTACAGACACCTCCCACTTAGATTCCTCAGCCTGTCTTCTTTCATCTCCTTTTTCATTTTATAAATTCTTTCCACATTACCTCAAATCACAAGCAAGTCAGATTAATTGAGTAAACCTCTTGAAAGACTGTCCTCATAGACAGAGCACTCTGACAATCTTCCTCGAAGGGGCAGCTAGACACTCAGGTCAGCTCCTTCGGTCTTGCGGCGACGCCTCATGTAAATGCTGCATGTTGTCCATTGAGTGCAGACAATTGCCAATTACTGGTTAATAATTAGCATGGCACTCATTTCTTTATGGTAGTCATAATAATCACAATAATAATAATAACTTCCATTTATTGGTCTAAAAATCACTGTGTGGCAGGTGCTTTTCATGCAGTAGCTTACTCAATCCCATAAGAACCCTTTGAAGGTAGGCATTTTTAGAGTAAACAGATGTACAAATTAAGGCAAAAAGAAATTCAGACACTTTTTTGTTACATGGAATTAAGTACCAGGGACAGATTTCAAACTCAGTCTCTCTAAACACAAAGCGTGTCCATGCTTCCTGATGGCTCCAACCACATCCACTCTTCCCTCCATTGTTACTAACACTTCCATTCTTGGTTTCTCCTTATTCATCACTCTCCTTAAAGAATTCTTTGCTAGAATTCTATAGATTCTATTTATATAACACTATTTCGGTCTATTTTCTTCCCTTCCCACTGCAACCACCCTGGTTAAGGTCTTCATTACCTTCCTCCTAAACCATCCAACAACCGTCTGACCAGTCATAATGTGTCTTGTTTCTCCCTCAAAATCCAGTCTTCACAGGGCTTCGTATTTTCTCCTACTTAAAAAAAAAAAAAAGTAATAAATTTCCACTGCCAATTAAGTCAGGGAAACTTCTCATTCTAGCATTAAGTTTTTTAAAAAAATTCTTTGTAAAATGAGATCTAGTTTTTGTGTTGCCATATTTACTTTACTTTAAGTGGCCATGGAATATTGCAGGGGAAACTGGGAAACAGACATCTGTCACAGAAACAGATTCAGGCTCAGGCCTAAAAGATTTAGAAGAACTCTGACATCAGAAGAGGAGACACTGGACAGGAAACTAAGGTGGGGCTTCATACAAAGAGTGAGTCCTTAGTCTTGAGAATACAAGCTTTGGTGCTGAGATGACCTGATATACTATGAAGACAAATTTAGCAAATATAAATTTCACCTAAATCATCTAAAAATTGTCTCATTTTTTTAAAAAATGCATGTTGATTCTAAAGATTAAATCCCAGATTCTGTATTAAAACGAAAACTGTATTATGCTTCAAACAGTAAGAAATTCATTGGTATATTTAGGATCCCTTTTTGTAGTTTACTTCTATGATTTCCTTTGACTTTAAATAATAGCTAGAGAGACCCTCTCAAGTTTACTGTTAATATTAATATATTATACATTGGGGGAATAAAAGAGATGACCTCACTTCAAGTTCTTGCTGTTTACCTTCTTCACACCTTAAATTGAAATTATACATTAATATCTCTGCAGTGATGAACTTAAGTTAGTGACTAAGAGTATTTTAAGGTTATTAATCAATGACAGCAGGGTAATTCTGTTTATAAGTAATGAACCCTAAAATGAATACTTGTTAAAAAAAAAAGTGGCTTCAACAGTGCTTACAATTCCCATAGTTTATTCATTCTTTTTGTGTATGTACATTATTTAAATAATTGAGGAAGTATATCAAAGTTTTAGAAATGCAAATAAAGCTGATTGTAATTGTAAATTGCCATCATTATTCTTTTGGATATCAGGTTAATGTAAATTGAATAGCTAAGGCATGTAATTACGAAATTATTTTGTGGAGGGGGATAGTCACTTCGAATCTACTTAGGTAAGGACCGCATGCCTCCAGGATACCTCGCTGTTCTTTAGCACACCCACGAGCATTCTTTAGTGGATGAACAACCTGATGCCTGGTAAGATCATGGGGAGAGAGTGACAAATGGTTATTTGTGAGGAAGAAGAAAAGGATTAAATTAACCAAAATGTTAAGTAGTTAAGAAACAAACAATTAACTCTTAAATTAGTAAATATTATAGTGCATGTTATTTTGAATCAGGCTGGGACACAGAACAATAGAGAAGCTCATTCAAGTTCTAATTTAGTGTTCTCCATAAGAGAGGACCATCTGAGAAAGTACGGTCTTGTGATTTCACCCTGGAATCATTCAGACATTTGAAGGAGTAAAAACAAATTTGAACTGAACTGAATTTAAAATAGGTTTGCTAAATGTGCCCAGCTCTAAAAACTCTCCAATTCCAAACTCTGTGTACAACAGCACATCTTCATTTAAATGTATTTTTAAACATATACACAGTAAAATTTATTTTTTGTGGTGTTGAGTTCTGAGCATTGTGACAAACACTTTAAGTCATATATCCATCATCAAAATTGTCCTCGAGAACAGTTCCATCATCCTTCAAAATTTGCTTATGCTCCTCCTTTCTAGTAATCTTCTTCCATTCCTAACCCCGTCACCCACTCATGAGTTCTACAGCTCTATAGTTTTGCTTTTTTAGACTGTCATATAAATGAAATTCTATAATATGTAATTTGGGGATTTAGCTTCTTTCACTTAACAAATGCTTTTGAGATTTAACAATGTTGCTTATACATACCAAGTCTGTTCCTTTTTGTGGCTGAGTAGTATTTCATTGTCTAAATGTACCATAGTTTATTTATTTACTATTCAAGTTTTTTTTTCCAGTTTTTAACAATTATAAACAAAGCTGTTATGGATTATTTACATACAGGTTTTTGTGTAAGCATACATTTTTATTTCTCTTGAGTAATTACTCAGAGTGGTATTTCTGGATCATAAATTATCTTTCTGATAGTTCTGTCATCTCTGTCATATCTGAATTTGGCTCTATTGATTGCTTTTCTCTTGGTAGTTTGTTGCTTTTTCTTGCTTCTTTGTATGCCTTATAATTTTTTGTTGAAAGTTGTATACCTATGTAGGAATAGAAACTGAGGCAAACAGTTTCTGTATTTGCATATGGGCATATCTGTCCTTACATGAGATCTTTATTTTGGGGAGGTGAACCAATCTAGGAAAGTGTTGAGTTGGGTTTGTTTCTTGTTGCTGTGCTGGCAATCAGTGTATACCATAGCATTCAGATTCTTCCAGAGATAACTTGTGTTTAGGGTGGAGACAGATTTGCAGTTTTTCTCACTATGTGCTTTATCTTTAGCTTGAGGTCTTCCCTTCCTGTTGTGCTTCAGGGAGGGTCTCTCTTTCTTTCTCTCTGAACTCTTGCAACTCTCCCAACATTATTGCACTGTTAGAAGTTACTCAATGCTTGTAAGCCTGGTGAGAGGGAGGCAGCCTCTGTTATTCTGGTGAAGCCTTGGTCTTGTGTACGTTCTACATCCCTGGATCTTTTAAGAGTGGCCTTCTTAGTGCTCCTGACCCACCCACCAGCTATGGTTATGAGCTCCACACATGTTCCTGCCCTTCATTGAAGGCTAGAGAGTTTTTTTCTGTTCCCCACAGACAGGTTGAATGGTTTTTCCCAGTGTGATAAGTGCAGCAGTGCTTGTTGTCCCTCTGCCTGCGTTTAAGAATTTTGTTACACAGGGAAGATAACCCATGCAGGCCTTCATGCCTTCATGCTTTGCCTGCAGGGCTTACTATTCCTTTCCCTTAGGCCTGCCCTATCAAGTATGCTTTCTTGGATTCTCACTAATCGTGCATGTGTGTGTGTGTCTGTGTCTGTAAGCCTGCAATGTCCCTGGAAAAGAACCTGAAAGAGAATGTTACTCCCCTTACATCTGTGATCCCTAGAGACTCCACACTCTCATCAGCTCACACTTGTCTTCTGCCAACTCCTTAACTGAATTCCTTATCTAAATTCTTATTGGTACCTGATTGCATTTCCCCCAGGTAAACAAATGCTCACATCCCTCTCTCCCTGCAGGTATTTTTTTCTTCTTATATTTCAGATTGGTTAGTTGCCATGTGACCTCACCTTTCTGATGGGTTCAGGAAGTCATTAATTTGTAGTTTGTCTGGCTCTGTGTCGCTGCTGTAAGGGTGAGAGTGATGTTCTTTCCAGTTGTTAGCATCCCAAAAGAAAACTGAAAGGCTTCATACATTTGTGGAGCCATTACAGCCTTTGTTCTTCAATATATTAGCTTTAAACAACAGATTGGCCTTAAACACTTGTTTTCTTTATTAAAATGTAGATAAAACTTCACTTGTATGTCCAAAAGTTCCTCCCTACCACATCCAGTTTATCCCCGTGGAATCTCAAATATGCTTGTATATATCTAGGTTTCTTGGTTAAAACAGCAGTACACTAAATTGGAAATCGGGAGAGTTGGTTTATCTAATCTCTTACTAACAGTATGACTGCAATTTGTTATAGTTTCTTTTGATTTCAGCTTTCTCATCTTTAAATTAAGAAGTCAGTGTATATTGCCTATATAATTCTTTCTGATGTAATAATTTTTAGATAGTCTTATTTTTACTTTTTTGTTGTTGTTAAGAATGCAATTATGTCACATTATTTTTAGTTACTACTTTGGAGTTTCCTCAGAGCAATGAGTCTATAGTACAGTGGTTAAGCCAGCAAGCTCAGGAGGGAAGCTGCCTACGTTCAAATTCTTAGTTCAGCACTTTGGCGCTCTGTGTATCTTGGGCAAATTACTTTTCTAGGTCTCGGCCCCTACATTTAAACCTCAAATGATAAAATAATATAGAACTGTTTCTTAAATAAAAATGTAAATTATCTAGTATAGTCTATAAAAGCTCAGTAGACATAAAATTGTTTGAAAACGTTGGCTGATAATCAAACCAAGGACAAGCACACGACTGCTGTCTAATTGAAGATAGCAGTAGAAGTTTGACTGGCATTTGTACATGTCCCAGTTTAACATCTGGGAGCTTAATATCTGGGAAGTTTTAAGAATTCACCTAATGTTAAAAAAAAATAAGACTACACCATGATACTAGAGTTTTGGAAAGGACTGTCCTTACCAAAAAAAAGTGTACTGAACCTCGTATTCTTGGATCAGTAATTTAAAGTTGCTGGCTAAAGAAAATGGCCACAAGTCCTAAAAGACAGTTTATATTTTCCTCCTTTTTATATCTTAGTTTTTATAACCTTTTCTGAATAGAACACTTATTTCTGCTTGATGAAGTGTACTTTAGTCCGATTGTAAAGAGAATAATAGAAAGAATTGAGAAAAGGAAAAAGAAGTGACATTGATAAATTTTAGCCAATTTAAAAACTAGAAAGTATATGGTCACAGAGCAAAATAATACTGATGAATTTATAACTTTTAATAACATTGGAATAGCTATCATTTTTGTGATAGCATTGTCTCTTTAGAGGAATCCATTAAAAATACAGATTTCAGGTTCCTATCATACTAGACATTCTTATTTATTTGATCAGCTATGCCCAAAAATTATGAATTTAACATACTCCCTAGGTTACTCTCGTGTGTTTTCAGGTTTAAAAACTACTGCTAGATTATGCGTGCAGGTCATAACCATATTTTAACTAATTGAAATGTAGTTTTGGAAATGCCCACAGTTGACCATTACAAAGTTGATCCTAATAGGAATACAAAGTTCACAGAAGCCAGCAAATGCCCTCCCAAAGGTCAGGATGATGAAGTGTGGATAAAACTATAGAATGAATCTTAATGTAGTCGCAGATCCCCTGTGTTAGATGAGGAATTATTTCTAGGCTCTTCTATCCTCCCTCACAGTTAAGAACTCAAAAGACTCCTAACTCCTGGACTTCTTCCAGTCCCCCAGGCAACTTTTAACCTAACACTGCAGGATTAATGACACTTCCTTCAGTAGCAATTCTGATTTTGATCCTAAACTGAGGTTCTGATAATAGCTCCTGCCCTTTCCATTAAGGTCCCAGCCTCTCTAGAATTGATGACACGGCTTCATTCATGCCAGTTTCTACCCTTGCCTACTAAAACCTCAAAAACTCATACTAAATCCAGCCCAGTGATGGGCTCTAGCTTCCTAGATGCAGATTGCATTGACATTGGCAGTCAATTTGCCTGTATGCTCTCCATATTATCAACTGCTCCTGGATCCCATGACTGAGCTTTCCAGTCCAACAACTTAATTAAATTCCCAGTCTCCATATTTGCAAACTCATGATTCTGGCCAAGTTGTTTTTAACTCTATGAGCTCCAGGTTCCTCAACTGAAAAATATTAATAGCAATAATTTTATCACAAGCAATAAAAATTAAATAATGATTATATATTAACTGAAATGATAAGTCTGGTAGCAGTGCTTAACAGCTACTAATTCATTCCCTAACAGAAAACATATATTGAAACACTGTGCTTCCTTAATACACTCCTCTATCTTCCTTTGGCTCTACTCTGCTCAAAATTACTTTATTAAAATATGATTATTATAATCTTTTGGATCTGTGTTTCCTACTCTTTTTCATATCATGGCATATATCTAAAGTGATTATATTTCAACAGAAAAATAGGACAAGTGAATGAAATTGAAATTGCTGAGTAAAAGATATAATCATCGTAGAATCTCCAGCCTTCTCAAGCCTATCCTGGCGGCCCTGAGTGCTATATTAATCATTTATCAACCTATCTGTAATTTATCACTTATCCCAGTTAGGAAAGTTTGCTTCGATTGACATGTTCTGCCAATAGACAAATGTATTAATCTATTTGCACGCTGCTGATAAAGACATACCCAAGACCACGAAGAAAAAGAGGTTTAATTGGACTTACATTTCCAATGGCTGGGGAGGCCTCAGAATCATGGTGGGAGGTGAAAGGTACTTTTTACATGGTGGCAGCAAGAGAAAAATGAAGAAGATGCAAAAGGAGAAACTCCTGATAAAACCATCAGATCTCATGAGACTTGTTCACTACCATGAGAACAGTATGGAGGAAACCACCCCCATGAATCAAATTATCTCCCATTGGATGCCTCCCACAACACATGGGAATTATGGGAGTACAATTCAAGATGAGATTTGGATGAGGACACAACCAAACCATATCATTTCATCCCTGGCCCCTCCAAATCTCATGTCCCCACATTTCAAAGCCAACCATGCCTTCCCAACAGTCCCCAAAAGTCTTAACTCATTTCAGCATTAACCCAAAAGTCCACAATTCAAAGTCTCATCTGAGACAAGGCAAGTCCCTTCCACCTATGAGCCTGTAAAATCAAAAGCAAGCTAGTTACTTCCTAGACACAATGGGGATACACATTTGGGTAAATACAGCCATTCAACATAGCACTGGAAGTCCTAGCCAAAGAAATTAGGCAAGAAAAAGAAATAGGCCGGGCACGGTGGCTCACGCTTGTAATCCCAGCACTTTGGGAGGCTGAGGTGGGCGGATCACGAGGTCAGGAGATCGAGACCACGGTGAAACTCTGTCTCTACTAAAAATACAAAAAAATTAGCCGGGTGTAGTGGCGGGCGCCTGTAGTCCAGCTACTCCGAGAGGCTGAGGCAGGAGAATGGCATGAACCTGGGAGGCGGAGCTTGCAGTGAGCAGAGATTGCGCCAGTGCACTCCAGCCTGGGCAACAGAGCAAGACTCCGTCTCAAAAAAAAAAAAAAAAGAAAAGAAAAAGAAATAAAAAACATCTAAATTAGTAAAGAAAGAGTAAAATTATCTGTTTACAAATGTAATGATCTTATATATAAAAAAACTCTCAGGACTCAAAAAAGAAATAGCTGTTAAAACTATATCGGCATATAAAAATTAGTGGTATTTCTATGTACTAACAATGAACCATCCAAAAAATTTAAGAACACAACTCCATTTATGATAGCATCAAAGAGAATAAAATTCTTAGGAATAAACATAACCAACGAGGCAAAAATCTTGTACACTGAAAACCATAAAACATTGATGACAAGAATTAAAGAAGACACAAATGGAAAGATATTACATGTCCCTTAGTTGGAAGACTTAATATGTTAAAAATGTTCATACTACTGAAAGTGATTTACAGAGTCAATGCAATCTCTATCAAAACTTTGATGGCATTTGTTATATAAATATTAAGAAATCAAAAATTTATATAGAACCACAAAGGATTCAAATAGCAAAAACAACGATCTTTTTTTTTTTTTTTTTGGAGATGGAGTCTCGCTCTGTCGCCCAGGCTGGAGTGCAGTGGCGTGATATCTGCTCACTGCAACCTCCGCCTCCCGGGTTCAAGCAAATCTTCTGCCTCAGCCTCCCAAGTAGCTAGGACTACAGGTGCATGCCACCAAGCCTGGCTAATTTTTATATTTTTAGTAGAAACGGGGTTTCACCATGTTGGCCAGGATGGCCTCAGTCTCCCTGACCTTGTGATCTGCCTGCCTCAACCTCCCAAAGTGCTGGGATTACAGGTGTGAGCCACTGCACCTGGCCAGCAAACAGAATCTTGAGAAAGAAGAGCAGAGCTGGAGGCACCACTCTTCCTGAGTTCAAAATATATTACAAATTTATATAAATGAAAGCAGTATGGTGCTGGCATAAATACACCGACAATATAGATCAATGGAACAAAATAGTGAGGCTAGTAATAAACCCACTCATGTGTGGTTAAATAATCTCTGACAAGAGTGCAAAGAGTCACAATGGGGAAAGGATAGTCACCTCAACAAATGGCATTGAGAAAACTGAGTCACCACGTGCAAAAGAATAAAAATGGACATTTATACCATACACAAAAATCGACTCAAAGTGTATGAAAGACTTAAACATAAGACTGGAAACTCAAAAACTCCTAAAAAAAATAGGGAGAAGCTTCATTACATAGATATTGGCAATGATTTCTTATATATGACCCCAAAAGCACAGGCAACAAAAGTAAATATAGATGAATAGAATGACATCAAACTACAAATCTTCTTCACAGGAAAGGAAACAATCAACAAAATAAAAAGGCAACCTACAGAATGGAAGAAAATATTTGCAAACCATGTATCTGGTAAGTCGTCAATATCCAGAACATATAAGGAACTCCTACAACTCAAAAGCAAAAAAAAATCTGATTTTAAAATGGGCAAAGGACTTGAATAGACAAAGAATACATGCAAGTAGCCAATATGTACATTAAAAAGTGATTAACGTCATTAATCATCAGGCAAATGCAAGTCAAAAGTACAATGACAGGATGAGGAGAGAAAATGGTGGATAGGAGACAGGACTAATGTGCAGCTTCCACTTGGACATGCAGAACAACGTGTGAAAACTCACACCATGAACTTCTCCAAGAACAACAGCACAAACGTGCCAGGAAGACTGAAAGAGTTCACTGATCCTTTGGAAAAGCAGCTCACTATGCAAACTCTGTGAGACAGCAGAAAAACTCTGAGTTTTCAAAGTGTGAGAGGGGGAAACTTGCCTTTGAACACACATCCCCACTGGGGAACCTATAGAAGAAACAGTGGGAAGAGTCCTGTAGGCACTCCCAGTCCCCAGTTTGAGCCCAGGGAGGCCATCCCTTACTTTAGCTCACAGAGAGGGTCCTTGGGCAAAACAGCCAGCCAAACTAGGGAGGGGGTCACATGGTGAAAGGAGCTTCCAACTGAACTTTGTAATTTCAACCAAGCATGAATTTTTGTGAGCATTATATGGGGGTGAACAGGAATTGCTGCAGGTACCAGCGCAGGAGACATGGCTGATGGTGTGGGCAGGTGGGAAGGGGCAAGGCCTGAAAGCCATGCTTACTTTCTCAGTGGGGAGGCTTTTAGCCTGGGGCGAGGTCTGAGTCCTGCATGCAGGATGCTGGATATAAACACTGTTGGCCCGAGGCACAAAAGGAAGAAGACTAGCCTCACTGGCTGTGTGGAAGCTGGGTGAGGCCTGTCACTGCCAGCTTTCCGCCACTTCCCTGATGACCTATATGATGCAGCAGAGGCAGCTGTAATCCCCCTGGGAACATAACTCCATTGGCCTGAGAACCACCTCCCCATCCCCCATTGTGGCTGCAGCAAGCCCCACCCAGGGAGATTCTGAGCTCAGACCCACCTAATCCTGCCCTCACCTGATGGTTTTTCTCTACCCACCCTGGTAGCCAAACACAAAAGACATAAACTCTTGGGAGCTTTATGGCCCTCCCATTGCCTGAGAAACCCAAATACTTATTCTGGCCAACTTAAAGCAAGCTTATATCCCCCCTCTAATAATGCAGCTGGTGCTCTCTTGAAAGCACCACCTCCTGGCTGGAAGCCAAAAAAATCAAGCCATTGCAGCAACTCGTGACAAAATAACCCTGCTCCAAGGAAGTAGAGAACAGCAGCGAATTCCTCTGCCTGCAACATTCTGTCTAACCAGAGGTCCTGAGTCTGTCCACGTGACAACTTCACTTCTAGCATAATCAGCATTCAAGAAAACCAGCACACTAAACGAAACTACAACCAAGGACTTTCACAGTCTACTTCACTCTCCTGCCACCTCCACCAGAGCAGATGCTGGTATCCATGGCTGGGAGACCTGAAGACAGACCACATCACAGGACTCTTTGTAGACATTCTGCAGTACCAGCCCAGAGCCTGGTACCCCACTGGGTGTCTAGACCCAGAAGAGCAATAGCAATCACAGCAGTCCAGCTCTCCAGAAGCCCCATCCCTAGGGGAAGGAGGAGAGCACCACATCAAGGGATCACCCTGTGGGACAAAAGAATCTGAACAGAAGCCCTTGAATTCCAGATCTTTCTACTGAAATAGTCTACCCAAATAAGAAGAAACAACAAAAAAAGTAATTCTAGTAATATGACAAAACAAGGTCCTATAACACCCTGAAAAAATCTCACTAGCTGCTCCCCAGCAATGGATCTAAACCAAGAAGTAATCTCTGAATTGCCAAATAAATAATTCAAAAGGTTGATTATTAAGCTACTCCAGGAGGTACCAGAGAAAAGTTAAACCCAACTTAAAGAAATTTAAAAAAAAAATGCAGGGTATGGATGAAAAATTTTCCAGAGAAATTGATATCATAAAGAAAAAAACAATCACAACTTTTAGAAATGAAAGACACACTTAGAGAAATACAAAATACACTGCAAAGTTTCAACAATAGAACAAGTGGAAGAAAAAGCTTCAGAGCATGAAGACAGGGCTTTCAAATTAACCCAACCTGACAAAGACAAAGAAAAAA
>NW_026652280.1:48295509-48406004 GCF_009828535.3 Hylobates moloch | reverse complement strand
GAAAGAAAGAAAGAAAGAAAAGAAATACCTGAAACTGAGTAATTTATAAAGAAAAGAGATTTAATTGGCTTATGGTTCTGCAGGCTATATAGGAAGTATGGTGCTGGGCATCTGAGACCTCAGGGATGTTTTACTCATGGTGAAAGGCAAATTGGAAGCAGCGGTGAGAGTTGGGGGGGTGGGGGCAGTGCCACACACTTTTAAACAACTAGACCTCACGAGAACTCTTTCACTATCATGAAGACAGTACCAAGCCATGAGGGATCCACCTCCATGACCCAAACACCCCCCACCAGACCCCACCTTCAACATTGGGGATTACATTTCAACATGAGACTTAGAGGGAACAACATCCAAGCTGTATCGCCATCTTCTCACACTATCTTTCTGGAAATTTCTAACCACTTCACCTAGAGGAACAAGCTCAGTGGGAAATGTGCTTGCCTTGCAAATCATCACATGTAATATTTTTACCAAATGTTTTCAACACATGACTGAGGGTAAACGTAGTTCCCATCTACTATATTTTGTCCTTTCTGTATGTTACTTGATTTTCAAGCCAAAACCACATCTTTTGTTTTTGTGATGTCTATCTGCATCCCACTTTCAATACCAATTTCTTCAACATTATGTCAAAAAGCTAAGCTACAGTAATAAAGAGATCCCAAAATATAGTCGCTTCACAAAATATTTATTTGTTTCATATATAACCTAATAGTCCCCAAATGAGCAGTTCAGTGTTCCAAGGTGACTCTGCTCCACATAGCCATCCAGGAATCCAGATCCCTTCCTTTTTTTTCTTTTCAGCATCTCAGACTTTCTTCTTAACTTTATGGTCAAAGTTGGCCAGTGAACATATTTGTGTTCAGCTTGAAGAATAGGAAAATCAAGGCCAGCAATTTTCCTTTAAATTGTGGCAGAAATTTTACGTATCACTACTGCTCATACTCTACTGGTGAGAACTTCATCACATGGCCGTAACCAGGCAGTCTCTAACTTCATGTGTGCAAAACATTATTCCTAGCACGTAAGTGGAGTGTGGTAACATTTTATTTGTGATAAGTGATTACAACAGTACCACAAGGTAGATTATGTTGCATTTGAGGTATACTAATAAAGGTATCACATGTCAATTATCTATTACAGGTCAAGAGTGAGTGGCTAGTTTCCTTTTGACTTAGTTGTGTCTTACAGGTTTTTTTGCTTTCTTTACAATAGAGTCTATTTACCTGTTTGGACAGTAACATATGAGAACTTTTATGCTCATAAAGAATCCTCCTTTTAAGAATTTCCTGGAATAAGATAAAAAATATTATAGTATCTCTTTAGGCCAAAGAGAAAATGAAACTTGGAAATTTATAAAAAATAATAATAACAAAGATGTGTGGAAAAGAATTCTAACTCAAGTTCCTTAACTGAAATCTACAGTTTGACTGTGAGATAAAGCTACCTCCAAGTGTGAATTCACTTCCTCAACATTACAAGACACCATACTGCTTATAAGCTCGTGAGAATTAAGACACTCTTGCAGTGGAGTCCACAATAAATAACAATTCATTGTATGAAATATGAAATATTATGTACTTTTTTGATCATTGTGAAATTGTTACAAATTTTGCTTTATTTTTCATTTCTTTTAGATTTTTGGTTATACAATGATCCCATGCTGTAATTCCCAAGTATGACTCAGTGATGAGTCCATAGTTGAAAAGAAAAAATAGCAGGATAATCATCCAGGTAGCCTCCTGTTTCAACCAAGTAGAATTAACAATGCTTTGTTTAAACAAGTCTCATTTTCAGTAGTGAGAGATGGTCTTTTCTGTTCAGTGAGTCATACCCAACCAAAGACATGCCAGAATGACACAGTGACTACAAAGAAATAACACAGGCTCTGTCTTACCTCTCTGAGAAGGAAAAATGCAACCTATGTTGGTTAAGTAAGTTTTTGATTAGGTGAGACATTCGATTGCCAAATGAATACAAATTTCTTCAAAATACATTTAATAGTTTATTTTCTGATTACATATGTGACCTTATTCTGTTGAGTTCAATTTGATGGAATGTCAAATTCAGAGAGATTCGTAAGTTTATAGTTCTTATGAAATGTCAGATTACAAATAGGGTTGTTTTAAAACTCAGGGGAAGTAACACATTTTTAAAAAGAACTGAGCCTCTTAAGAGATTCAGTTTTTTAAAACTTTCGTATATCAGAATCTCAGCCGGGCACGGTGGCTCACGCGTATAATCCCAGCACTTTGGGAGGCAGAGGCGAGCGAATCACCTGAGGTCAGGAGTTCGAGACCAGCCTGGCCAACATGGCAAAACCCCATCTCTACTAAAAACACAAAAAAATTAACCGGACATGGTAGTATGCGCCTGTAGTCCCAGCTACCCGGGAGGCTGAAGCACCACTTGAACCTGGGAGGTGGAGGTTGCAGTGAACTGAAATCATGCCACTGCACTCCAGCCTGGGTGACAGAGTGAGACTGTCTCAAAACAAAACAAAACAAACAAAAAAACTTCACCTAACAAGAGTTGGCAAAAAGATCAATAATGAAGTAAAAGATATCTAACCTGTTAAGTCAATGTCATGAAATCAACGAACTTAAAGTTCACGCAATTCATGCTTCGAATTTTATATCTTCCTTCAGAAACTCTTTACTATCAGTTTTCACACTTTTAAGTGTTTTATTAAGTCACTTTCAAATCCAGTGATGATTAGAAACAGACAAATAGGAAAGAGAGTTAAGCACACTGCATATAAATAAAACAATGACTATTCATAATGTTGATCCTGAATTATTAACAAAAGGAGAAATTATATTAAGAGAATGCAATGTACCTTTTCAAGATTTTAATCTAATATTTTTTATTTTAATTTTTGATTTCTATCTGAAAATTGAGACTGACTGAAACCTGCTTTTTTCATATACCATATCCCTGTATGTTAAAATTCTCTCTTGCCAATAATCAAATTGTCAAAAAATGTAACTAAAAAAAATTCTTTTCCATTATATTCATGCAATAAATTTAAAAACTGAAACCTAGAATATTAGCCTGGGAACCTAAGGTTGTATAATTAAACTATTACCATATAGAATAAAATGCATAATTAGGTGTTCAACAATGGGTATTGAGGCTGTATTATTAACACCAATCATAGTCTTTCTATTTCACTGTTATTTCCACAAGATTCTGTTAGCCAATTTAGTCTTTATTCCTACTAGAAAAAAAAAACACATTGGAGATTAAAAGAGAGAACAAAGGTTGTCTGCAAACTGCCTGCTCTCTAGCCCCTATCTTTTATGCCAAGTTATGAGGGCAAGGAAGGGGGTAGTGGGAACAATCCACATAGATTAGGTGTCTGTCTTTGGCTTGAATCAAAATCATCTGGAGAGTTTATTAAAATAGACCACTGAGCCACAGCTCCAGAGTTTCTGGGTCCCAGGCCTGAGAAATCTGTATCCTAAGCAGAGATGCTCCCCACACACCATGGCACCGGATGGTTGGGTAGCAGAGGTCTCCTGAGCCTGTGTACAGTACACCAGGGTCACATATGCCTCGGATGATATGTAGCCAGGATGCACGAGCCAGCCAACCCAGTCTTCTCCAGCGGATGGCCATCTGATTGCTCAGTGCCCATGTCAAATGGGTTGCTAAATATTTTTTATATCACCCCTGTGCTTACTCTGAATGCTTCAGTAAGAAAACTCTTAAAATTTGCAACATCCAGGGAAACGAATAAAAATTAGCTACTAGATGGAGGATAGCAGCCTTAATAGATTTTTTTTCATGGAGAGGGGTAGAATTTATAGCAGATAGGTTAATAAAAATTCAACATGAGTAAAACATCTGTTTATCATGTAAAGTAGTTTCAAGCCACCTCAAAAAATATATGCTTTTAAGTGGAAGTAATATCCTTGCTGGAATCCACATCCCCTAGGTCTATTTCCCTATCAGATTGCTATTCTAGCTCTTCCTGTGTAGATGCTCTGTCACTGTGCTTGTAGAGAGCGGTCAGGCCTGGGTCTCTGACAGGAAGAGTTGTCTTAATGGAAGTCAGTGTGTACAGACCCTGCACCCAGTGGCTCACGCCTATAATCCCAGCACTTTGGGAAGCCGAGACAGGTGGATCATTTGAGCCCAGGAGTTCCAAACCAGCCTGGGCAACATGGTAAAACCTCATGTCTACAAAAAATACCAAAAAAGAATTAGCCAGGTGTGGTGATTCATGCCTGTAGTCCCAGCTGAATGGGAAGATCATCTGAACCTGAGAGTTCAAGGTTGTAGTGAGCTGTGATTACGCCACTGCACTCCATCATGGGTGATAGAGTGAGACTCTGTCACACACACACACACACACACACACACACACACACACACAAAAACAAGTAAATGAATGAGTTACACATTACACCAATAAAAGCAGTTAAATTTGTGGAAGTAATGAACAAATAAACAGCAAACTAGAATTACAAATGCTGCATGTTTTATTTTCATTTTGTTATTGGCCATGATTTAGTTGTTCATCTAGAAACAATTTTAAAATCAAGCAGAGATTTCAGGACTTACTCATATTCTTCATGTTGCTATGACAACATCTTTTTTCTCCTTAATAATCTTCTCCTTAATAACATTCTATCTACTTTCAGAGAGAATATAAAGTTAAGACTGCAATTACTAGAAAACACTGCTATATTTTGCATGGCTACTTTGTACCCCATGTAGGTTTTACTTACTGCTTATTCTGAATATGGCAAAAAAAATGACATAATGAGCAGATTTTTTTCAGGGCAAGTCCAACAACATTTTCCAGCATGGGCCAGATTTGACATGGACTATGGTAATAAGAAACCTGTGAAATAGCAGAGGGAAGTCATGGAGACTGGAGGTTGGAATTTGGCATGAGACTAAAGAGGAAAAGCTTCACATAAGGGGAGCACTTGGCAAGGCTTGGAAACACAGCAGAGACGAAAGAAGAGATCAAGATGATTTCCAGTTTCATGCATGCACAGCTGGAAGAGCTGTGAGGTCACTGAGATGGCTGTCTGTGGCCATCCCACCTGAACATGCTAGGTGCTACTGTGACCGGAGGAGTTGGGAGGTGCGAGTGCAGTTTTTTCTTCTGAGTGTGGTTGACCTTGTATTGGGACAGAGTGTGCTGGGGTGACAACATCACCACCAACAGAAAGATGCAAACACAAGAATAGTAGCAAGATAAGAGGGCATGATAGAAAATGTTTTTGTGAATCTTTGGCACAGAAGTGAAAGTTGACACCACAAGCTTGAATGACAGTCCCAGAAGTGAAGGAAAAGGTGAACAAGAGAGCAGGGACTGAGCCAATGGGACTGACTATCAACATGACAAATCTCATTTGGCTTTGTTTTAAATTGCTCTGCAATTCCATATGGATTTTTTAAAGGAAGGATGAGTTGCTTTTGACCAAAGTCATACAGTACAATTTGTAAATATGGGCTTATTATAGATAGAAAGGTAAATTGGGTTAGAACTAACACTTTTTTGGTTTTCAGTATTTTCATCTTATTACCAAATATTCAACAGTCATTAAAACAATTTAAAAGAAAGCTTTGGAAAAAAGTTTAGGCATTAAATTCCCTAAGTATGAGTATCTTCTAGTTCACATAAATATTTGCAAAATACTTTTTGTCATTTTCTTGGTCTTTACTAAGCATCTCTTGTTTTAAAATATCCAGAATGAACATTTATATCTCAATATACTTTAAAGAAGGTATTTTGTTAAAAAAATAGAAATGTTTATTAGGGAGAAAATAAATATTCTCAATAGCAATACAAGAAGAATATGAATGAGAGCTAAAATCTCTGCTTGATTTTAAAATTGTTTCTAGATGAACTAAACTGTGGTCAATAACACAGTGAAAATATAATATGCAGCATTTGTAATTCTAGTTTGCTGTTTATTTGTTCATTACTTCCACAAGCATAACTGTTTTTACTTGTGCAATTGGTAACTCATCCATTTACTAGCACATTCAACAACATTATTAAGGGCCTAAGATGTGTACCAGACACTTTTATTCCCTGCTTCAGGGAGCCTACATTGTTAGAAACATAAGTGTGAGCAAACTCATTAGGTAAATTCGGATGATTTAAGTAGATTGGTCAAACTATGAAAATATCTACATGACAGAATGAAGTACAAGTATCTGTTCCTTTTTAAAAATATTTTCTTATACTAATTAACATACCTTAGAATTTAAATTAGGCACTTCTATGTGTCCTTTATTAATTTCAGCATCACATGTTGATAGTGAATACATCTGAGAACTGCACTCAAACACTTGTGTCTATCAAACTTCTGAAACTACTGCAAAAATATGTGCTGCATCTCACTGTCATCAGAATAAAAAAAGGAATAGCCCTTCTCTGAAAGAAGTTTAATGACCTAATAGTTTGTTCCACCTCCAGTGTTTCCCATTGTGCTTACCTCAGAAAACCTCATTTTGATCACATCTTTTTCAGTGTCTATGAAGTTCATTATTTGTTGGTTTGTGTGTTCCTCGGGATTTTAAAAAATCGTTTTGAATGATCAGTCTTTTTGTTCCTCCATATTATTCTATATCCTGAAGTCATTTTGTAGTTATAGCACTTCAACCATCTTTGGCAAGAGAACTCTTGGGGAGGGAGTTAATGAATAGATAAAATTATGTATGTTTTTTTCTGAAAAGAGTATTCAATAGTTGATGAATGATAAAAATTACTTTGGCATCTAATATACCTTTGTTTGTAAGAAAAATAGAATGTGATAATATTTGATAATGGTTTAACTCAGAATAGTCACGTTATTTTTAAGGAGCATGAAATATCTATTCAGACACACGTACATTACACATACACACTCTACCCTACTCCCTTGAAAATACCAGTCTACATTTTTTCATTTTTGTTTACCAATCTGTGGTGAGAGAATATAAACTAATATAGTACTGGCGTAAATAAACTTGATTTAGGATGTAAAATCTGCCATAATATTGTGCGCCGACGTCATCTAGTAATGACTTTTGTGTTCACCACCTTCTTACTTCCAGTAGTGGAAATAGTGATGTGTTGGTGTACATGGCAGGAAGATCATCATTACTTGGGTGCCTAAGCAATGAAACAGCATGAATAACATACTTGACAATTAGAGAGACAGCAAAAATAAATGAAGCATTAAATTCCAAACCAGCAGCGGCACTTGAAACAATATACTTGGCATGGTATGACAAAATTATTCTACTGAAATACAGTTTAACTGTTGTTCAAGACCTATAAATATCACATTTAAATGGGATAGGTAGGTAGAGCATCCGGTCCATTTAGTGTTTCCAAGGATTGGGAAGCATGCCTTACAGATTTGACTGGAGATTACAAAATCTTCAGCTGAGCACCAGGATGTTCCCATGGCTCCCTCTTCTTTTTGAGTCTTTTCACTCCAGGCCAGGGACCTTTCTGGCATACTTAGATGAAGAAATATGTAAGAGATATTTTTGTATTTTCTATGTGTTCAAAAATTCATATTGTTTTACTATTGGGAGCCTATATTAAGGTCAACTGTGATTATCTCTGGGCACTAATTCTCTGGAGTGTAATGTACCTTTCATTAGAATTTCCCAGTTAGACTGGGTGCGGTGGCTCACACCTGTAATCCCAGCACTTTGAGAGGCCGAGGCGGCAGATCACCTGAAGTCAAGAGTTTGAGACCAGCCTGGCCAACATGGTGAAAGCCTGGCTCTAATAAAAATACAAAAATTAGCCAGGCGTGGTGGTGGGCGCCTGTAATCCCAGCTACTAGGGAGACTGAAGTAGGAGAATCACTTGAACTGGGAGGCAGAGGTTTCAGTGAGCCGAGATCATGCCACTGCACTCCAGCCTGGGTGGCAGAGCAGAAAAAAAAAAAAAAAAGGAAAAAAGGAATTTTTTTTTCCAAGTGGGTAAATATACCCACTTGGGATGGGTATATTTAAGCTTTACTGTTTAGACAAAGTTTGTTCTATTTTCTCTCTGTTTCTGAAGAACCATAGAGCAACCAATTAAATTACCAGTTACTGTGTGTGGAAGAAGCTTTCCACAGAAGAAGGTTGAAAAGTGATTCCAATTTCATCAGCTTCCTAATTACTTCCAAAATTAACTCTTCATGTTTGCCACCATATTTGTGTTAGGAGTTTGTATATGTTTCACGTTAAACTCTGGATTTTAGGAGAAGTAGGAATATAGAAAGACTAACCTAGAAGAATTAAACAGACTGTGAAATAAAGATTAGTTGGAACCTCAAAATTCATTTCTTGGGAAAAACAATTTAATGAGCACTTGCTACATGTTGGGCACTGCACTCAGCATACTATATGGATCATCCTCTTTATTTTTATTTTATTTTATTTTATTTTATTTTGAGACAGGGTCTCACTCTGTTGCTCAGACTGGAGTACAGTAGCTCCATCACCACTCGCTGCAGCCTCAACCTCTTGGGTTAGAGTGATCTTCCCACTTCAGCCTCCCAAGAAGCTGGGACTATAGGTGCAAGCCATCACACTAGGCTCATTTTAAAAAAGAATTTTTGGGGGCTGGGCGCAGTGGCTCATGCCTGTAATCCCAGCACTTTGGGAGGCCGAGGCGGGTGGATCACGAGGTCAGGAGTTCGAGACCAGCCTAGCCAACATGGTGAAACCCCGTCTCTACTAAAAATACAAAAATTAGCTGGGTGTGGAGGGCACACCTGTAATCCCAGCTACTCGGGAGGCTGAGACAGGAGAATAGCTTGAACCCGGGAGGTGGAAGTTGCAGTGAGCCAAGATCGTGCCACTACACTCCAGCCTGGGCGACATGGTGAGACTCCATCTCAAAAAAAAAAAATTTTTTTTAGAGATGAGGTCTCACTATGTCGCCCAGGCTGGTCAGAAACTCCTGGGCTCAAGTGATCCTCCTGCCTCAGCCTTCCAAAGTGCTGGTGTTTATAGGTGTGAGCCATCGTGCCCAGCCAGGCTCAAGGAGGACCAAAGAAGACTTTGGTCTTCACAACAATCTTATGAGTTAGATAAAATTATTACTTCACATTTCAGATGAGGTACTTGAGACTTGGCTACACTGAGTAACTTTCTGGAAGTCATACAACCAGTAAGTGGTAGAGGGTTATTTGAACCCAGGCAGAATGCAGGCTCTCTTTCCAGAGTTGGTGTTCTTAACCATTGATAGGCTGCCTTCAGGGACGTCCATTATTGAGACATATGCAACACTTTGGAATCCTTAGCAAAAGACAGACTAATAGTCATAGGAAAGGAGTAGAATTTGTTAATATTTGGCATCTATATTTAGTTACTATATTATGAATCATTCTTCAGAAGCAAAGCACTTACTGAGTAATGGTAGGCATTTACAACTGCTTTTTCATAAAGAGATGAGCATGAAAGAAACCAAAGCATTATGTTATACCCCATGAGCCTGCTGAATGAGTAGGTGAGCCTGCCTTTCTCATTCTCAGAACCCAAGTTACTGGTGTTGAAGAAGTGGGGCTATATTTGTCTTTGTAGAGAAAATTCTAGTCCTCTGTCCCAAGCTTGACATTTTTTCCACTCATACTCTTCTTAATCACAATTTACATTCTCATGGAAACATGAAAAATCAGATAAAATGAATTTTAAATAAGCAAAGATATAATTGCTTAAGTTAACCAATACAAACTAGAAAAAATTTCCCAAATAAGGATGCATTCAGTATCACTTCATAACTTAAAGATGTACTGCTCCATTTTACATTATTTTTATTTTTATTTTACTTTAAGTTCTGGGATACATGTGCAGAACATGCAGGTTTGTTACATAGGTAAACATGTGCCATGGTGGTTTGCTGCACCTATTACCCGTCATCTAGGTTTTAAGTCCCGCAAGCAGTAAGTATTTGTCCTAATGCTCTCCCACCCCTCAACCCCCAATCCAACAGGCGCCCCCAGTAGGCTCCAGTGTGTGATGTTCCCCTCCCTGTGTCCATGCGTTCTCATTGTTCAACTCCCACTTACGAGTGAGAACATGTGGTGTTTGGTTTTCTGTTCCTGTGTTAGTTTGCTGAGAATGATAGCTTCCAGCTTCATCCATGACCCTGCAAAGGACATGAACTCATTCTTTTTTATGGCTACATAGCATTCCATGGTGTATATGTGCCACAGTTTCCTTATCCAGTCTGTCATTGATGGGCATTTGGGCTGGTTCCAAGTCTTTGCTGTTGTAAATAGTGCCACAATAAACACACGTGTGCATGTGTCTTTATAGTAGAATGATTTACAATCCTTTGGGTATATACCCAGTAATGGGATTGCTGGGTCAAATGGTATTTCTAGTTCTAGATGCTTGATGAATCGCCACACTGTCTTCCACAATGGTTAAACTAATTTACACTCCCACCAACAATGTAGAAGCATTCCTATTTCTCCACAGCCTCACCAGCATCTGTTTTTTCCTGACTTTTTAATAATCGCCATTCTGACTGACATGAGATGGTATCTCATCGTGGTTTTGATTTGCATTTCTCTAGTGACCAGTGATTACTAAAACCAAATATATCCAAATTCTAAGAAAAATCCTTTACCATCCTTTTTTCCCTCAGTGTTTTCTTTCTTTCTCACAAGATGCCCCGCTTAACTGCAACATAACATAAATGCATTCAGCACCTTGAAACCTCATGCTGTGTTTGTAAAAGCATCATTATGGTGGCCCAGATGTCTACTCTTACCTTCTTTAAAATTATCCACTCTCTTTTCTTTTCTTCAAAACTCTCTTTTCTCAGGGAGATTGATACATCATACAGTCTCTGACTTAGAATGTTTTGACTTAGGTTTTTTCAGTATTAAGATGACAGAAAGCAATATGCATTCTGTAGAAACTGTACTTCAAGTATCCATACAAAAATTTTGTTTTTCACTTTCAGTATAGAATTCATTAATCACATAAGATATTCAACACTCTCTTATAAAATAGGCTTTGTGTTAGGTGATTTTTGCCCAACTGTAGGCTAATTAAGTGTTCCAAGCATGTTTAAGGTAGATTAGGTTAAGATAGGATGTTCAGCAGGCCAGGTATATTCAATGCATTTTCAACTTATGATATTTTCAACTTAAGATGGGTTTATTGGGACACAACCCCACTGCAAATTGAGGAGCATCTGTATCCAGCAGAAAATAGGTCTCAATAAAATAATTCATACTAAGGTGTGAATGAAATAATTCACACTAAGATATGAATAACTAAAAATTCTACTAGCTATAGGTAAAGGGCACTGCCTTTAAAGTCAGACAGACTCAACTTTGAACCCTGTCTTTTCTCCCATTTACTAACTAAGAGGTTTCTCTAAGTCTCAGTTTCTTCATCTCTGTAGAATGGTAGGAATAACACCTTATAGGTTTGTTGCAACAATTAAATATGACCGTATTTATGCAAAGTATAGTGCCTGGACACTCTGGATTACAAATACATGCCATTTATCTTTTAACTTGAGTCTATGACAATATTTAAACATACTAAAGAAGGAATTTGCTTGCACCCCTCAATCTCAAATTGTGTTTTTTTTTGTTGTTGGGTTTTGTGTTTGTTTTTGTTGTTGTTGTTGTTGTTGTTGCTGTTTTGAGACAGGACCTCACTCCGTTGCCCCAGCTGTAATGCAATGGTGCCATCATGGCTCACTGCAGCCTAGACCTCCTGGGCTCAAGTCATCCTCCTGCCTCAGCCTCCTGAGTAGCTGGGACAATAGGTGTGCCCCACCATGCCTGGCTAATTTTTTTATTTTTTGTAGGGACAGGGTCTCACCATTGCCCAGGCTGGTCTTAAACTGAACTCAAGTGGTCCGCTCACCCCAGCCTCCCAAAGTGCTGGAATTACAGACAAGAGCCATGACACTTGGCTCAAATGGTAGTGTTTTAGTGTCAAGTGTTGACGTCATTATTGGATCACCCAGATTATTCTACTTCACTCTACCATAGGCTTTGCAGCTATTATTTGGTAGTATGGATATTCATAAAACACATGCTATGAAGAAAATAGCTTTAGAGGTACTTAGCAATCCATGCAACAAACCATTGGCTGGATCACTTCCTGCTTCAGGCACCATGCTGCGGCCCTTGTTACAGATAAAGACATCACAAGCTGTAGAGACAAGTAAAGGAAGCATCCAATCCAATCCTGTTGGAGAGGGGCTAAGCCAAGAGTCTTTAAGATCATGTCAAAATTTTAATTTAGTTGTTTTCTGTTTTCTTTACTTATTTTTATTTGTAAAAGACAGGGTCTTACTCTGTTGCTCAGGCTGGAGTGCAGTGGCATGATCCTAGCTCACTGCAGCCCCAAATCCTTGGGCTCAAGTGATCTTCCCACCTCAGCCTCCCGAATAGCCGGGTGTATTTTTTCAATTACACCTCTCCTTTTAAGATTTAGGTAAAAGATACATGAAGGCACAGAATTCCTGCCAAATGAAAGTTCCCAGAAAACCATGTGAAATCATGGTTGTAAAAGGATTTATTTCTTAGCTCTTTTTTTGTCTAAGCAAATTGTATTCAAGTAAGAATAATACTTAAGAAATCAAGCATGCATATGCTTTGGTTTTTACAATATAAGGAAGGTTGTTGATGGTGTGCATGTGCCCACACCTGTGTGTACAGTCTCCAAACAGGGCTTTATTGAGTAATATTTTATCATGATTTTCCCATAGTAACAAATGGCATATTTCCAACTTATCTGCAATTATTCAGAGTTTAATAGCACCACATACAGAGAAACTTTAAATCTACCTTCTGAATGGGATGTTTGAGGAAAAGTTATGTCATGTTCTTCAGTTCATTTTTAAATACAGTTTTTAAGGATGAAAATTAAAAGAAATCCCATTTACTTTGTCAGAATATAAATTGTCTTTTCACTGTCCTCTGTATGTATAATTTTTATGTAAAGTAAAATTCTGTCTTCAAATGTGGCAATATCTCTTTAAAAGTCTTCACCAAACAGCCAGCAAACCAGCTTAGCAACTTTCCTGGGTGGATTCTCATGTGAATCATTAGCCTCGAGCAATGAAACTGTCCAGCAACACCTCCTCTTGAAAGCTTTGATCTGTCTGAGACTGCAGGAGTCACAAAAGAGGTGTTTGTTTCATGCAGCTTCAGAATATTGACAGGGAAAAAGAAATTCTCCTTTGTTTCAATGCACCAGCCTTAGGCACCCTGGCGGTGGTCTCTGCAATTGCACTGGGTGGAGGTGGAGATGCGGGATTCTCCATTCCCAGGGGGCTGTTGCTGTCTCACTACCTGCCAGTCAGGAAATCTTCTTTTCTAGTTTCTCAGACCCCACCTTCAAGAGCTGAAATTACATGACTCATATTTATTTTGATACCATCAAAGTTTTGCTGACAACATGAAATTTTTGCCTGCCCTGTATTAACAAGTATATTCCTGAAGTCATTAGAAAGATTCAGGCCTTGGGTAAGCACCTAGAAATGAAAACTTAATTTATTGTTTGCACTAGTTCCCCTCTTTTCCCCTCCTCAAGGTGGCTATTTGGGGATTAGCAAATTCTGTGACAAAAGATGGTCAAGTATAGATACCTAGAAGAAGTCACATCCAGCAATTCCATCAAAAGAGCTCTCTAACCGTGTTCCCATAGTGACATGTACCAATATCTTGGGTAACAGGCACACAGGTGGATTAATTTGGTAGTGGATTTTTATAGACTGTACAATACACTTGACTCTTTACCAAAATATGAGTGCCAAATTGCTGTGTCTTTGGTGAATATGCCAAAGATTCAGTGACTTTATGCACGTAGGAGGAGGAATGATTTGGAGGAGTAGTTTCAGTGGACAGGTTTTATTGTACTTACTAGATAATAAATTCTTTGAGGCAAGAAGAGTGTTATTGTACTTTTTGTATTTATCACAACACCTAATGAAGTGCCTGACTTATTGGCAATCAATTAATACTATCTAGACAAATGGACTTGAGCAGGTGACCACCTGAAACTAACTAGCACACAATAACCAACACTTGAGCTGCACAGAGACCCAGGTTCTTATCCTGATTCATTCATTTATTGTGGTTTTGGAAAATTTGTAAATCATTTAAATGTACAGGGTTTTAATGTCTTTTAACATATGAAAGGTATGGTGGATAGAAGTGCTTTCTGAAATCTTTTTTTTTTTTTCATTCAACAAACTTTAGTGCAAAGTAAAAGAGACAATGTTTCTGCTTTCATGGAGTGTATACAATGGGTGAGGGGGTGGGAAGGAACAAGTAAAAAGCAAGGTGATTTCAGAAAGCATTAACTGCTATGCAGACCATACAACAGGAGAAAGAGATAAAGAGTTAAATCCCCTAAGACGGTCCTGGCTGTTTGTTGGCTTTATTTTTCATTTCTCCTTTTTCTCCAAATAGAATTCAACGGACTTTCTTGAAAAGAGGCCTCGATTATCAGAATCAACTGTGGAGTGTTTTACAAATACAGGTTTTCAATGCTCTACAGATTTTACAGGGATGTAAACCAGAACCCTGAAAGCTCTAGTGTCTTCACAACAGTTCCCTTGAAAACACTGGTACTGCTAGGGGAATGAACAATTTACATATAAATAATTTATGTTTTAGTTGTCTCTAAGTGTGAGACTCTGTAAGAAATTCATTTTGAAAGCCACTCAAAGATTTCCTGATTTTCTTACTGTCCTTAGCCGATAAGCTCTTGGACTGATTTGACTTCTAAAATACCTTCTAACTTAAATTCATTTGAAAAGCCCGAAGTGTTAAAACTCATGGATTGAGATAACTAACCTTCCAATGGAATCTAGCAAATTGGAAACTGGACTTGGTCTTTGATCTCAGAGAGGTACGGGTACTACAGACGGGTCATTGTGCTTGCCCAGACAGGACACGAGGTAAGACTTCCTTACTTAAACTTGACACATACAGCATGGTCAGAAACAGCAGATGGGGTCATTTGTTATCTTTAACACTGTACGCCGGCCCAAGTAGGGCAGGACAGTGGGAGTCCCATAAAACAGAGCCAGCTCTCATGCTACGAGCAGTACTGCAGTCAACCAGTCATATGGCAGAAACAGTAAAGGTCATGCTGCCTCCACAGTGGTGAGGTGCAGCAGCCTCCTTGGCAGATGCCTTCTGTGTGCACTCCCCACATGGAGGAGATTGGTCATGCAAAGTAGGTGTTTTCAGGGTACAGGAAAGCTTTCCAAGATTGCTTCTAGAAGCTATGGCAAATGTATTTTCAATTTAAATGTATCTACATATTATCAGCACTTTAAATTTGCCATTTATCAGAAAGGGCCTTTTTCCTCTTTTCCTTCCTGCATTTGTTTTCTGTGTAGGTTTGCTTTTTGTTTGTTTGTTTTGGCCTTTGACGAATGTGACTTACTAAGGACACCCTGGAAAACGAAGCAAAAGAAAACAAAAAAGAACTCCGTTTTCACTAAAATGGAGTCTGAAGATGTGGGTTCAGTCCTTTACCTGGCTGTGTCTGTAACCTGGGGATCATATTCGTCTCATAGGGAAAGTTTTGTGAAGATCAAATATGAAATAATTTGGATATGAAAATGCTCCACAAGGTTCAAAGACCTCCACATTTAGAATGCTTGGCAGCTCCTGGTCTTTTTGTGTGTGTTGCACTTGGGACACTTATCAGAATCTGAACACAGGGCTGACCCAGTGATAGAAAAGAACTGGAAATAGGGGTGATCAGAATAACCTCCTGAGAAGGCCGTCCCAGTGGAGAAAGGAGTCAGTGTCGTGTCCTGAGCTTTGTGGTCCTGCACCAGCTCTTGGCTAGTCTGCTGCTGAAGTATTCTGTCAGACCTGAAGAAAAATAGAGAGCAATAAGAATCGGTACTGACAAACAGGCCCAGGCACCACATTCCTGAAGACCAACACCATAAAAAATCTGCCTGGCAGGGGTATAGTCTGTAGAGGCTGGGGAGGCAGTAGTACCCAGAGAAAAACAACTAGAAAGTGGAACCTTTTGAATAACAGCCCATCTCACAGTAGAGTCCTTTAGACCAACAAAAACAAGTCTTGGTCAGTGTCTCTAACATACATTTAATTTCCTAGACAAATCTTGCATCTCTTCATGATTTAGCTTCTTGTTTACAATGCAGCTTTCTTAAATGGAAAGGAAACTGCTGAATCTCAAATTGCTGTGTAGTTTGTCAGACAATGACATTCTTCACTGCCAGCGTTGAGCATACTCCCTTTTTAAATCCATTTTGCCTGATGAAGCATAGCATTTTCTGCAGCCTTCTGAGCTATTTAGAGAATATTTCAACTGCAAACACAAAGAAGAAATGTTTGAAGTGAAGTGAACTATGGGCTAATCGGGAAGGGCTTGAATGAATGTCAAAATAAGAGCTCACCTACTGCACATTTTTAAAAAGAAGTCTATGTTAATGGAGTCAAAACACTGGCTTCAGTGTTTTATCTTTATTGATGAAATTACCACATTTGAAAGGTAAACACTATTTTATTTTATGTCTAATAGAAAATATATATACACTATGGTAGAAATTTTGAAAATACAGAAAAGCAAAAACAAAACGATGAAATAAAATAATCTTTAACTTCCCACATTGAGATGTGAAGCACTGCTTATATTTTGTTTTTATGGTATTAGAAAAAAGTCTGTAATGCAAGCTGTCCTTCCCTTAGCAGTCTGACAAATGTATTGGATTGGTGTAAAAGTAATTGCGGTCTTTGTCTTTACTTTTAATGGCAAAAAACACAGTTACTTTTTCATCAACCTAATATATTTGGCTCGAGTTAAAAATATTTTTTAAATGATTAAAAGTAAACAATCTAGCACATAGGACTTATAGCTTAAAATATTAAATACACAAATTTTCTGTCTTCAGTAAGCTAACATCTCTGGTTTTATATGACTTGTATGAATGAAATGACAATGTGTTATTTTTGAAAGCTTATTAAAATAGTAGGAGAGGACATACGAAAACAAAATATGAGGTTTGGGGGCTTGACTCCTCCCTGAGAAAACGCAAGAAGCTCTTTCTCAGAGGAGTCATACCTAAATAGCCAGTGTGGGTGTGGTTAGTGTTTTTATTTAAGTGGGCGGGGAATGGAAGCTTCTTTTGGTCTTGCTGAACATTTAGTTTGGATTTGTTTTATTCATATGGCTACCTAGTTTTTGCACTGATGGTATAAACCCTGGCTTTTATTTCAAAGTGCTTTTATTTCCATTTTTTAATTTTAAAAAATCCCATAACTTCTTTAGTCTCAAGAGCCTATCCATGTCAACCTTATTAGTTCCTACTTGTTAATACTTTTAGAAGTTTGAATTTAGTTGGTACTTTGGATTAATGTCCTAACATTAAATATTCTATTTTATACCATGCTTGGAATCCAAAACTCTTATTCCAAAATGAAATCTGACATCTCACCAGCAAACCTTGTGCCTTGTATTTATATTGTGGAATATCTTAGAAACCAGTCCACTGGTACTGCTTGGTAATTATCTCAGGACAAGTAGGTGCTGTTGATTTGTTAGCCACCACTGTCTTAAATTAAACTTGGATAGTGGTATATGGGTACCAGGTTAAATGTTCAGAGGAATGATGCTTAGAAGACAGAATGAGCAGAATGGAAGTTGGAGGATCTATTAGAAATGGGTCTAGATAGGACACAGAAAACAGGAAGTGGAGACCAGATGCCCTCTCACCCTCCCCGACAAGCCCCGAAAAAGATGGCTCAGATAGAGGGAGTCTGGCTGATAGCTTTGGTCATTCAGCTGCCACAGTTTGGCGTATGTTTCCAGAAAACAGGAAGTAAAGCAGTCCTGACAACAGCCATAGACAAAAGCTCTCAAGAATTGCAAGAAAAGAGGTGCTTATTAGCCTACGAGCTTAGCTGAGCGGATTTTCCTCTAAGACTCACATATGCAGATGCTTGCAGGAATGAGCCTTGCCTGAAAGCCCTGGAAAGAAAGAAAGAGCCAGAATTCTTGTGTGAAAGAAATAGGCTTTTTTGGCCAGGCGTGGTGGCTCACGCCTTAATCCCAGCACTTTGGGAGGCCGAGGTGGGAGGATCACTTGAGCTCAGGAGTTTGAGACCAGCCTGGACAACATGGTGAAACCTCAACTCTACAATAAACGCAAAAATTAGCCAGGTATGGTGGCATGCACCTGTAGTCCCAGCTACTCGGGAGGCTGAGGTGGGAGGATCACTTTAGCCCAGGAGGCAGAGGTTGCAGTGAGCTGTGATCATGCCACTGCACTCCAGCCTTGGCAAGAGTGAGACCCTGTCTTAAAAAAGAAAAAGGAAAGAAAAAAAGAAACAAGCTTTTTCAATTAAATTCCACAGAAATGATAAATCTTTGCAGTTGTAACAATATATAAAATGTGCAGTTCATTAAGATTTTAAATATTTTTATGCCTTAAGCAGTGGTGAAAAACAAGAATTAAGCCACTTAGAAATACTCCACAAGACTAATTCCATAAAAAAAATTATGGACTACAGAATAGAGAAAATGCTTTAATAATGGACAATATAGTTTATTGTCCCTCTCTTGGGAGAGAGGTAGCTTTATTCTCTAATAATTAATTTAGCTACCTTTAAGACAAGTCAACTGAGGAATTCTTCTTAGTTTTTCTTTCTTGCTCATGATAGAAAAAGTTTCTAAGAAATAAGCCTCTGTACTAAATACTAGTCAAATTCTGAAAGGCCCAGTCACTGGTAAAACTAGCACCACAAGTCAGAGCTGCTAACTACCACTTAGGTACTAGAACCACCTCCCTTGTGAAGTGTTAATGGCCTCAGCCCAGCTCCTAGCAGACATCTGTCTACATCACACACAAAATAAATTTAAATTGGCAGTGTCTGCAGAGAAAATGACATTTCATGGATGTGGAAATAAACCAACCCTTCAGATAAGAAATGACCTCACATTCTAGAGATAGTCTCTTCAGGGTGAGCTCTGAGAAGCCAAACTTTTTCAACTCCTTTCTCACTGTTTCCTGACCCATAAGGAACAGACAAAACAAATGATACCCTCAGACCTCTTGCAATAAGAAACACATCAAACTCTATGAGCAATTAGAGCTATTGTGTAATAGTGGTGATGCACGCTTCTAAACGTATTTCCACTTCTGTTTTACCTCAGTTAAACACTCATATATTCTCCTAATGGTATGGGGTAAGGGGAACCGTGCAGCTATAATTATTGTTTTCTCTGTTTTTAGTCAGAGATATTTGTCCCTCACCCCTGTTGAAGAAAACATGCATAACCAGAATGGCAAATAAACTGGTTAGCACTTTGACATACTCTAAATATTCTCTATCAACATGACCAATGCATTACAAATGAGCAGCTACATTTAAAAAATATTGATGGAAACCTCCAAAGTATCTTTGTTTCCATTTCAAATCGTGCCACCTAAGATATAAGCACTATAGATAATATTGATGAGAATAAACAATACCAAAGCATCTTTTGCACATTATCCCATTTCAGCTTTCTCTTGGATGTTATCGAGTAGTAGTGTAGATTATTCACATTACCAATATGGGAGATAACTCATAAAAGTCTTTTTTTTGTTTGTTCGTTTTTGTTTTTGTTTTTTGAGTCAGAGTCTTGCTCTGTTGCCCAGGGTGGAGTGCAGTGACACGATCTTGGCTCACTGGAACCTCTGTCTCCCAGGTTCAAGCGATTCTCCTGCGTCAGCCTCCTGAGTAGCTGGGACTACAGGCACCTGCCACCACGCCTGGCTAATTTTGTGTGTGTGTGTGTATTTTTAATAGAGACGGGGTTTCACCATATTGGCTAGACTGTTCTTGAACTCCAGACCTCAGGTGATCCATCTGCCTCGGCCTCCCAAAATGCTGGTATTACAGGCGTGAGCCAGTGCACTTGGCCTTATAAAAGTTTTTTAAGCAAAACTAAAGGACCACAGAGTTATTCATTCTTGACTCTAAGCATCAAACTTATACACATACTTGAGGTTTGTATATGAACGTGCATGAGCCTGCAGGGGAATGCTATGGTGTTAGAAATAAAAGTCATGCTTGTTTGCCAGAAATGTATATCTGAAACTAAGTCACTTATATTAGTCAAGGAGTCTCCAGAGAAACAAAACCAAAAAGAGATTTAATATAAGGAATTAGCCCCCCTCCATAATTGTGGGCAAGTCCCAAGCTCTGCAGGGTGAGTTGATGAGCTGGAGACCCAAGGAGCAGATGATATAATTTCAGTCTTAGCGCCAGCAGACTTGAGACCAAGGAAGAGCCAATGTTTCTGTTTGAGTCCAAGGCAGAAAAAAACCTGATGACCAAATTCAAAGGCAGTCAGGCAAAAGGAGTTCCCCCTTACTCAGAGAGAGTCTGCCTTTTTCAGGCCTTTGACTCCTGGGATAAGGCCCACTCACATTAGGGTGGGCAATCTGCTTTACTCAGTCAACCAATTCAAATGTCAATCCCATTTGAAAACACCCTCACAGAAACACCCAGAATGATGTTTCATCAAATATCTGGGTGTTCCATAGCCCAGTGAGGTGTACACAAAATTAATCATTATACCAACACTAGTATCAATACCGTTATGATGATTCCTTTTCATCAGTAATGAGCCCAGAAATATGCTAAGATACAGATCAAATAGAAGATCATCATTCATCATATTGAATAATCTATTGATGGAGTGAAAATTGTTTCCTCTTCCACTGATTGTATTATAGGTGGTGTTTGGTGAGCTATATCTGTCATTTAGTGCAAAAAAGAATTCAGATGATGCTGGGAAATTTTAATCACAAGTGTTCTTTACATGATAGATACCATGATGGCAGTGAGGTTTGGAGTGAAATGTGTGGAGTGGGGCTGAGGGAATGGTTCCGGGAAGAAAGAAAGCAAAAATAATAATAATAATAAAAAATCAGGTTGCTTTATCATGGGAGCAAAGCAGGAGTCCATTTTTTTCTGCCTGAGCACAAGACAAACACCAGATAAACAGCAAAAGTTACTTAAAAGCCATTTCTTCAATTTCTCCCAAATAAGGCCAGAATTAGTAATAATTGAAACAGAAAAAATGTACAGATAGGGTTCCAGATATAACATCAGGATATTTTAAAATGATGGAACCCAGGCAATGTGTGAAAAATTTTTCAAAAGCTTAGGGGTCAACTGGTCAAAATTAGAATTCTGCATTGATAGGAAATTCTTCAGTTTATAAATCTAAACAAAAAATGGTTCCCTTGTTTTCATCAGCTAGAAGGAAATCTAAGAAGTTTGACTTTAATTCCTTCAAAAATACAGAAAAATCATAATCTTCTCTATATTCCTGTTTGTTCCATAAGTTACAGACTCACATGAAGGCCGAGGATAGCGTCTGTCGGCTTTGGTGGTCTGTTGCAGCAGCCAGCAGCTGTTTCAAGGGAAACTTGAGGAGCTATCATCTCAGGAATGAAGGGGGCCACATCAATAAGGACTCAAGTCCTACACCCTCATTTTGCCTTATTTTTCTCACAAGGGATTTTTAAAATACCATAAAAATTGAACCATCAAAAAATCACAAAATAAACATGCTTGTATTAATCATTAATACCATTCCCTAGACACTAAATAAAATCTCACATACATTAATCAAAGAAAATGCTTTTTTCATTAGAATTCTAAGACGACACTTTCATCAACTTTCCTAAAATCTAAAATTTAATCATCCTTATTATTGACTTTTCACTAACTTGTTTCCTACGCTGATTTATAATTATTTATTCCATATTCTATTATGCTCACTAGATATAGACATTTTGGCTTTTCTTCCTGTTGTGATATATAGTATTTTACTGTTTATTTTAGAAAAAAACAGTTTCTAGAATATAAACCAAAGAAACTATACTACATTTCAGGAGACCTGTAATGATTGGCTCTAAATGTCGGCTTTAAAAGCCTTGGAGTTGATAGAGGAAGAGAGAAGAAAGGGTGTCCCAGTTTTCCACATGCCGAGTGATTCAGCAAAATAATGCTGTGAGCAAGTCAAGACTCTGGAAAATATTTTAAAATGCCAAACAAAAGCCTGGAGGTAAATCTCTGCTACATTGTCAGTTAGGTTCTTAGCATCCAGTTTGGTTTGTTGGACTTTAAAATGAATGGAAGAAATTAGAAGGAACACAGATAACTACAAATAATTCAAGGTTTGGGAAAATGAAATTGAATATAAAACTATGAAATGTTATAGTAGCTATAAAATCCTAGTTTTTCAGTGTAGAAGAGTAAAGGTTAAAGAATGACAGAAACTGTCTTGAAATAGATAAAAGGACATAAATGTCACAATTATATCACTAGAGAAAACTTTAGATTTCTTTTCCCAACCCATATCCTGACTGTCTACCACTAACCACCGTTTGACAGCAGAAGACACTGAGGCCAGGCAGGTGAAGCTGTTTGTTCAAGAAACAGAGTTGTTTCATGGGAGATCTAGAGATTTGAGCCCAAGCATCCTGATGTGTAGGTCTCTTTCCATTATTCTTAAGATACAACAATTAGGTAATTTTATGGAATTTTTTTTCCCACAAATATACCAGGATCTACTATTGATATGAGCATTCACATCTCTGTAACTGCTTCAGAAAGCTGGAATAATAGTTAGAAAATTTTAAAGTACTTCTTTTGGAACTATTGTAGACCCAATTTAAAAGCCACAAAAAGAAACTCACTGCTCTATAATTTTTATTCTAAAATGTTTGCTTATGATCTATAATGCATTACCCAGCTTAAATAATAGATGAATCCAGCACCTTGTTTCTGAGTGAATTTTGGTCATTGTTAAAAGTCAAATCCATCTTAGAGGACAGAGATTTTTCTCCAGAAACTCTGACGAAGGCTTTGAAAGTAATTCCAGGAAAGTCTTGAAATATTTTGAGATATGGCAACAATGTTGCCATAATGTGAATATTTTTCTTTTGAATATTTCTTTTAGTAATGCTATAGTATTAACACTGTTTTTAAAATAAATCTTCTTCTTTTACAGCCCGTTCCATTTGACTTGAGATATTAAAATCTTATGACAATCTATAAGCCAGATCAGTAGAAATGTGACAATCTCTTTATACTCTTTAACTCTGCAACAGCATGACAATTATAGAAATTAGGGAACCATTAGAATGGTGATGTAAGTAATATAAGTATAGGTTTTAACACTGTCATCTATCACTGCCATGTTTCTAACATATATAAATAAAGTATATATTTAGAAAAGGAATATAAAATACTTTATTAATATGCTTTAATAAATAAATAAATATAGTTGTGGCCAGAAATGGGAACATTGTTTATGGATAGCTAAGGTGTAGTAAAATCATTGCTTTATTTTGGAGAAAGACAGAAAAATACAAGATAACTCTAGACTTCCTTACAAAAAAGATATATACACACACATTAAAATTCAAAGATAAACACTAAAATAATAGATAAATAACTCTTGCTTCTAGAAATGTCCCACATGAGGTAGAGTACTACAGCCTAGCTAATTGCTTAAAGCTGCAATTAGGGATGCTGAAGTGGAAACACCCACCACCTTTGAAATGAGGTTTAAAAAGCTCAAATTAATTCTTGCTTATGGTGAAGGCTTATGCAAAGTCACTAGGGAAGCCAGAGAGAGCAGACACACTGTGCAGTCAGGAACTGACTCTCCACCTCCTAGCTTAGTAACTGGGTCAGCATGTTGGCAATAACAGCAGAGATGCTGTAAACCCTGAATACAAGACCCACTTTGGGCTTGAAGCTCTCCAAGTCATCCCCAAAATGCAGAAGACAGAGAAGAATGAATAATAAGAGAGGGGAAGAGAATAAATAAGCATTAAAATGAGCTTATAAATTAAAATTCCAAAAAGATGGCAGGAAGAAAGAAAACCAACAAAATCAACAATCAGAAAGTAAATTGTTCCAGATAAAATGAGCATGTAAGAGCAATCTGAAAAAGATTTGAAAATAAACATGATTAGGATACTCAAAGAAATAAAGAAGGAAATTTCTGATAGAGAAAGAAATTATGAAACCAAACAAGACAGAAATGATACAAAAACAAAAGCATTTGAAAAAGAACACATTAGAAATCTTAAAAATCAGAATGTACTCATTGATGAAATTTTTAAAAAATCAACAGATGAGGTATTCTCTAGACTGGACAGAAGGAGAGAGTTTAATAAATTAAAAGATAGTATTGTACACTTCCACCCAAATGCAACACAGACAGATAAAAAGATTTTAAAGATACATGATAGAACAGTTAAGAATTAAGGAGGGGAGCCTGAGAGGCACCACCATTCAGTGGGGCTCCCAGTGAAGAAAGAGCTGAGAATCTTTCGGAACTGAAAAAAGATGTAAATCCTCAGATCACTGTGCTGACGGAATAAATGAAAATAAATCCACATATTTATTCTTGATTCCTAACTTGTTTTTAGGAAACGATTTTGAAGAAATAGATCATAGGGGTTAAATAGTAGAAGCAAGGAGATCAGTACAACACAATTTTAATTTTTGGCTTCCCACCATCCTTTTAAAATGCATTCACTGGCTGTAATCTCACCCTGCCTCTAGATAAAATTGGACTTTTGGCTTATTCTTAGATGAATAGAACTTTAAGACATAAAATCAGAAACTGTAATTCAAATTTAGAAATCAAAATGTCAAGAAATAATATAATAAATGTGTAAGTGTATTGAGAGAGAGAGAGAGGGTGCAAACAGGAGAATCAACTCTTCAATATTTATTCAGTGCAAAGTTTTCTCTCTTTTTCCAATAATGATTCTATAATTCCAGTTTTGCCTCTGAGAATGAGTGCTATTGGCTTCCTTTCTCTTTTTACTTTGTTTTGATATTTTAAATTTTTTAATACAAATTATATATATTTAAGGTGTACAATGTGATGTTTTGACATACATATACTACATAAACCTAGTGAACTGATTACTACAGTCAAGGTAATTTACATATCCATTTTTTAACATAGTTACCTTTTTGTGGTGAAACTACTTAAGATATACTCTCAGTAAATTTCAAGTATACAACACAGTATTACTAACTATAGTCACTATGCTGTACATTAGTTCTCTAGAATTTATTCATTTTTATATAACTGAAACTTTGTAGCCTTTGACTGACATCTTCCCATTTTTCCCACCCACCCTTAACCCTAGCAACTACCGTTCTCACTCTGTACTGCTATGACTATTTTAGATTCCACATATGTGTGAGGTCAGACAGTATTTTTCTTTCTGCGCCAGGCTCATTTTGCTTAGCATAATGTATTTTAGTTTCACCCATGTTGTAAATGGCAGAATTTCCTTCTTTTTTAAGGTTGAATGATATCTTATTGTATGTAGTTGTGTATATACATTTCTTCAGCCATGCATCCGTTGACAGACATTTAGGTTATTTCTACAATTTTGCTATTGTGAATAATGCAGCAATGGGTATTAGGAACACAATGTCGTTGAGATATTGATTTTATTTCCTTTGGATATATATCCACTGTGGGACTTCTGAAATATATGGTAGTTCTAGGTTTAAGTTTTTGAGGAACCTCCATATTGTTTTTTAAAGTGTCTGTGCCAATTTATATTCTCACCAACAGTGTATGAATGCTCCCTCTTTTCCACATCCTCATCCCTTTATCTTTTGTTTTTTAAATCATAACCATCCTAACAGACATGAAGTGATCTCTTATTATGGTTTTGATTTGCATTTTTCTGATGATTAACGACGTTGAGAACCTTTTCATGCCCCTATTGGCCATCTGTATGTCTTCTTTGAAAAAAAATGTCTATTCAAATCCTTTGCACATTTTTTTTTTAAATCAGGCAATTTACCACTATTGAGTTGGAAAAATTCCTTATATATTTTTGATATTATCCCCTTATCGGATATATGGTTTGCAAATATTTTCTCCCAATCTTTAGGCTGCGTTTTCATTTTCTTGATAGTTTATTTGGCATGAGGAGCTTTTTAGTTTGATGTAACTCCACTTGTTTATTTTTGCTTTTGTTGCCTGTACTTTTGGTGTCATATCCAAAAAATCATTGCCAAGATCAATGCCAAGGAGTTTTTCCCCTATATTTCCTTCTAGTCTTATAGTTTCAGGTCATATCCTGTATTTGTCTTTAATCCATTTTTAGTTGCTTTTTGTGTGTGTTGTAAGATAAGGGTCCAATTTCACTCTTTTGCATGTGGATATCTAGTTTTCCCAACACCATTTATTGAAGAGGATATCCTCTCTCCATTGTATGTTCTTAGTGACCTTGTCAAACATTAGCTGGTTATGTATATGCATGGGTCTGGCTTCTGCTCTGATGTTCCTCATTTCTAAGTGATGTTTGCACCCCTGTCAGGGATAAAAGCAGGGGAAGGAAGGTGAGGTGAGAACTTGTACTTGATTGGGTGGCTTTACACTTTCTTGTCCTGGCCATACTTCTCTAAGTGCTTTTGAGGGATGTACAGGAACTCCTGTAGGCCCCTTTCACAAAAATGCTCAGGGTACATGCAAAGGCCCAGCTTCACTGGTGGTCGTCTCTGCCCAGGAACACATGGTCAGAGTCCCTGCCCTCTTCCAGGGCTCCATTCCAGCTCCCTCTCTGTATGGTCCACACATGTCCACAGGAAACAGCTGAATACACCTGAGCTGCTCCAGCACAGCCACCCTGACTCTCTCACCAAGCAGTAAGTCATTAGCTTCCCCCATGCTCCCCAGGAGTGGCATCAAAATAACAAAACAGAAACATCATTTAAGATGTACAAATCACCCTTATTAATCTGTCCAAAGGCTTTGTCACTATTATTAGCAATCCAGAATAGTAAATATTTGTATGTAAATGAGGACATATGTGTGTAAAATAAATTAGTTTGGAATTTTTCAATTATCTTTGCTTCTCTCTGTCTCTCTCTTCTCTCTCTGTCTCTCTCTCTCTCTCTCTCTCTCTGTCTGTCTCTCTCAATTCTTGAGAATATATACATTCATCCAGACTGAGAATTTGTTGTATTTCAGAGCACAGCCTCACTCATCATAGTTTATTTGAATCAGAGAGTTGGACTATATAGTTAAGGCTCACAGAGATGGCAGGTTAGATCTTGCCTTCAGCCTAAGGGCAATGACATCCCTTGTTTTGCCAGTACTGCTGATTGAAAGTGGAACTTGCAGAACACACCCTTGGCTCTTAAAAACATTAGAATGAGCAATGGAGTATTATTTCATCAGTATCAGTCTGTGCTGTCTTAAATTTTGATTTTGGTTTCTTTTTTGCTCTTTATGATTGTTACTTAAGTGTTGTTTAGCCAAAAGCCCAGTGGAAATGTTTACCCAATAGAAATATATAACTAACTTACTATGGAACAGTGATAGACAGAGGAGTGAGAATGGCAACACCAACACCGCCATCCCCACCTCCCCTTCATAGTCACTATTTCACAGATGTCTTCTCCAGAACTTGTCAACACTTGCTAATTACACTTTCAGGGGATGACCCATTTCTTTGAGTATTCACTTCTTTTCATATTGTTTTAAGAAAAATCAGTCAAATCCTAGCGTTATTCATATTCATATTCAAAAATTATTTGCCTTTTTCCCCAAATTTATAAACGATGAATATCTCCAAAAATAGAGAAGAAAGAGAAGAAGTAGGGTATGCATCATGAAAAGAACTCCATGAGGCTTATGAATTGCTATTGGCCCTGCGGTATACTCATCAGCTTTTAACCATGTTAGTGATCATGTTTATTTGGATTTGCTCACTGAGGTGTGAGATAACACAGTACACACTACACATCTTCAGAGCTTGCAGCTCAGAATCTGAGGTCCACCACAGAGGAGAGAAGAATTTATTTCATCACTCACCCTGAACTTCATTGAAAAAAAAAATGACTTTTCTTTAATTGTATGAAATCCCCAAATGTTGCAAAATATTTTCATTAAAAATTTTAAGAGAAACCTCATCTTTGATTTCATTCATTTATTCATTCAACCAATGCGTGTTTTTGGAATACCTATACCTGCTACCTATACCTATAAACACTTGAAGAGATGTTGAAGATACAATAGTGAACAAGACAGTCTCTGCTCTCGTGAAGCTCACCGCCCATTGGGTTCCTTTAATCCACAGTCTTTACTAAGCACTTACCATATGCCAGATGTTTCAAGGGCTGGGACACAGAAAAGAGCCAGACAAAACATATACAAGTTTTTTAAGTGTCATTTTAAAAACTGGCATGTCCTATGAAGAAAATGAAACAGAGAAAAAATTTTAAAACTGGTAGCCGGTGCTATTTTTAATAAATTAAGCAAAGAAGTGATGCTTGAGCAAAGACCTGAATGAGTAAGACAGTAAGTCAACCAAACATCTCGAGGAAGAGCATTTCAGGCAGAGAGAGCACAAAACAAGTCCTTGAACGAAGGAGGACTGTGGATTGCTTCCCTAAAATCTTGACAACACTTTTAAGCTCATATGAATAATTCCCAATTTTGCAATATTCAATTTTAAACCAATTTGCCATTAGATATATTATACACAACCAACTCTAACACATGCTTTTAATATATGCTGAGTTTGAAGTTTGTGCAGCTTGACACTGCATGCTTTTCTCTGCTTGCTTATTTATTTGTTTGCTTAGATTTGTATATACTATCACCCCTGAAATTTCCAGAAGAAATGTATATTATTCAAATATCTCAGTAGCCTATTATTTTTCTTGGGGACAAATTTCCTATAGTCCTCTGTCCACTGATCTGAATGGTTGTTCTCTAGGCTGGTTGTCATCCTTGATCTTCCTTTAAGCAGCATCTTGATTATTTTCTCCTCTCTTATGTTGGAACTCCCTATTTTTGATCCCATGTCATCCCCTTTTTAAAGATTGTTTCTCATTTTGATGCATGACATCTTCTGCTAGCTTTCTACAAAAGGACACATGAGAGAAAAAATTGAGGACACGGAATATCTGAAGATGTCTGTATTCTATCCCTTATCATCTATACTAAACTGATACTTTGTCTAGGAATAGTATTTCGAGTTGGTAGTCATTTTCTCTAAGTATTTCAAAGACATTTATCTTTTGTTTCTATTGTTCAGAGTTGCCAAGAAGTTTGATACCATTCATATTTAAGAATGAAGCAATGAAAAAGCTGAATAGAAGTGCACTGTGCATGAACAGGGAGTGTCAATTTGTGGACTTTGTTACTGGGCAATCTAGTTAGGATATTACATTTGAGTACCCCAGATTCTTTTCTACAAAAGAATCTTTCATTTCTCTGCCTTGGAGAAATAATGCTGGCAGTCAACATCTTTGAGCTAATGAAGCAAAGTAGTCAGGATCTTAGCATTCAAAATACCTATATTTATTTAACCCATTTCACCATGTAGGTAATTGCAAGCTCAGAGTCTTTCTGAGATTTACTCAGTTATTCTCCAGAGAGTAACCTTCTAATCTTCTTGGGTAAAGGAGGGACATCCATCAGCTGTGCAGAATTTGGAAATTAGGGTACTAATTATTGCAATAATTAACTCTCAACCTTATTTTCCTCTCTTTCTGTATCTGTCTCCAATCCGTGAGGCCTTTTAAGTTTTCAGATGTGAATGCATCTACTTTGGTTTCAACTCTCAGTCATCTACTGATTCAACTTCCACTTGTCCATTTGATTTCTAACTTCCAAAACGTCATTGCAATTGTCTGCTTTCTCTCTATCTTTTACCCTTGTACACTAACAATTGTTTTAATCTCATTACCATCATTTAGGTTTGATTTCGGGTATATTCAACCTGCAGTATCTCTGTTGTTTTCCTCCCACAGTCAAATTCCTTTTCACAAAGAATTCCTATAAATGTAATTTTTTCTGTCTCATCTCATGTAATTTCATCATTGTTTAAAGCTAACTGAAAGAAGTCTGGTTTCATATATGTACTATATTTGAGATACAGATAGAAATTACTAGGCTTGCCAAAAGCTATGTATCTTTAGGTTCGTTCTGATGCTTAGGGGATTTAAATCAGTTGCATATGTGAACAATTATAAGGCACAAGAATGAGCTTAAAGGATGTGTTTTAAATGTTGAAAACGTATTATTGAAAGTTATGTTTCATAGGTGGAGTATAATTAAGGATTTTACAATAGAACTTTGTCTACAACAAATAAGTTCACCACTAGTCTTTCAGAAATTTTAGTTTAAGAAAGTTTCAATAACATATGTCCAGAACTAAAGAACTTCTCATATAATTTTAGGCCATCATCTTAAAATTAAGAAGCGTAAAAACTAAGTAACTACTCAAACAGAACAGCATAAAGTATTTTGGTAACTCAGAGTTCTCTGTATATTTTCTGGAACTCTCTTGACTCATTAACTTTCTTTTTCAATTGTGCAATAATGCTCCAATATCAAAATTTGTTTTTAGGCCGGGCACGGTGGCCCACGCCTGTAATCCCAAGACTTTGGGAGGCCGAGGCGGGTGGATCACCTGAGGTCAGAAGTTCAAGACCAGCCTGGCCAAGACGGCGAAACCCCATCTCTACTAAAAATTCAAAAATTAGCTCGGCATGGTGGCACACACCTGTAATCCCGGCTATTTGGGAGGCTGAGGCAGGGGAATCGCTTGAACCCAAGAGACGGAGGTTGCAATGAGCCACGATTGCACCACTGTACTCGAACCTGGGCAACAAAGTGAGACTCCATCTCAAAAAAAATTGTTTTTAAATAACAAAATTATTATTCATGTTAATAATAATGTGCTTCATGCCCACTGAAGCACACATCAGTGTGTTATGTCTTGGCCTTAACAAGCAATCAAGCATGCTTGAGCAGGTACAAAGTACTCGAGGGATCAAGAAATCAATGTAGTATAATTAAAAAGGTTAAATATTGGAGTTTGAACACAAGTATGTATTCTCCTTGACAAAATGCCACTAAATGACACAATTTTCTTTTTTAATATATTTATTTTTAATATTTTTAAGACTAAAGAAGGAAATCTTTATTTTTATCTTTTTTAACTTTTATTTCAATAGTTTTGGTGGAACAGGTGGTGTTTGGTTGCGTGAATATGTTCTTTAGTGGTGAGTTCTGTGATTGTGGTGCACCCATACCTCAGCAGTGTACACTGTTCCCAATGTATGATCTTTTATCCTTCACCCCCTCCCACCCTTTCCCCAGAAACCACAAAGTCCATTATATCATTCCTATGCCTTTGCATCCTCACAGCTTAGCTCCCACTGATAAGTGAGAACACACAATATTTGATTTTCCATTCCTGAGTTACTTCAGTTAGAATAATGGTAAATAACACCGTCTTAGAAGTTAAAAGATAATGGGGCAATATATTTAAAATTCTGAGAGGAATTCATTTCTAGCTTAGACTTTGATATCTATCGTACAATCAACGAAGTGTGAGAGTAAATAAAATCATTATAATGTATGTCAAGTCTCAAAATGATTACTTTCAGTGCACCTGTTCTTGGAAGCTGCTCTCTCACAACAAAGAAGTCAAGAAAACAGAAATTTTAGAAAATTTAGAAGTAATTAAACCTGAGAAGCAAGAGATCCAACAAAGGGGAGAGCAGCAGAAAAGTCTATATATGAGAGCCAGGCACAGTGGCTCATGCCTGTAATCCCAGCACATTGGGAGGCTGAGGCGAGTGGATCATTTGAGGTTGGGAGTTCAAGAACAGCCTAGCTAACATGGTGAAACCCCATCTCCACTAAAACACCAAAAAAACAATTAGCGGGGCGTGGTGGCGTGCAGTTGAGGCAGGAGAATCGCTTGAACCTGTGAGGCGGAGGCTGCAGTGAGCCGAGATCGCACCACTGCAGTCCAGCCTGGATGACAGAGCGAGAGTCTACCTCAAAAAAAAAAAAAAAAAAAAAAAAAAAAAATCTAAGGATGAGAATGAAGGGAAGTCCTAAGACAAATCTGATAAGGAAAGCAAGCAGCCCAAACTGCAGCCCAGGTAGAATACTCCAGGAGGGAAATTTAAAAAACAAAATCAAGCAAACTAACAATTAAACAAATTTTAAAAACTGAGTCAATGATTACCTAAGCTTTCAGAGTTCTGCAAATGTTGAGGATGACCTAATGAAAAATACATGGAAATGTAAGCATCAATTGTTAACTAATTCCAAGAGAAATGAAAAATTACACAAAAACGATATTACCTGGTTCAGCTGTAAACAATGCATATGAAGTCACAATAATATAAGCACTGAATTTTCATCTTACTAAAAATTATGGAATAACTGAATTAGGTGGATGAGTTGAAAGAGAAATGTCTGTGTGAAACGAATGTTTCCACTTGTTGGCTTTAAAGAGAGCTAAATGATGGTCTCATTTTCTGTGGAAGGAATTTAATAGATTATATCTCAAATATTGAACTGAAGAGAATTCAACATAAGTACATTTAACAATATGAAAGAAATCCCAGAAGATCACAATTGAAAGAGGTTGCCTCTGGTAGGTAGTAATCAAGGATATGTAGGGATTGGACGTAAGACTGCTACTTTTTCTCATACACCTTGTCATTTTGATATTTTAGAAGATTTCTTTTATTATTATTATGGACCAGCAGTTGGCAGATCCCGATTTAAGTCCAGTCTGGTTACTCAGGAGTCCGAGCAGGTTTACTGGATCCCTTGAACTGTATTCCCCAAATTCCAGGGCAGTTTCTAGAACAAAATAAGCAATCTCCAAATATTTGCTCCAAAACACCCTCAGGCATGTTTTGAGCATGTTTTCTGAACCCAGAAGGCCCAAATTCTTGACAAAGTGTAGCATAACCATATCCTGTTCCCAAACCACAGATTTTAAAGATTTGTGCTCGGCCAGACTCTTGCCCTCTCCAGCCCCCTGTTAAATGGATTCAGCAGACTGAGAAACAGTAAGGCTCAAAGTGGCCCATCACTTTTAAGAGAGTTTCTGACAAGGTGGGGAATTTCCAAGGCATCTGAGGATTTCCTAAGCTTTCAGAGGCCCTGCAGGTTCCGGTTTCAATATGAGTCCTTCAGACAATTCTGAATGACCAATAGAAGGGATGGTTCCACATGCCCAGAGCCAGGAGGATGGGAGGGCACGCTCCCTTATGGCATGGAGTGTCTATTGGGGTAAAGAAAGAGGAAAGTGATTCATTCTTAACTCAGATATACATCCATGTACCCAACAAATATTTTCACAATAACTTTTAAAATCTTATCTATCACACTGTAAAGGACTGAAAATACCTGTTCATTTAACTATTTTTAGAACTGGTGTTTTTGGAAATTTGAATATAAATAAAAAGGGAAGATTGAAGCAAATGGTGTCTGGCATTGTGTCTTATAGCACGCATCTCTGTTTTTCTGTGTCTCATCATGGTTGCTATTTGCAAAGCAAACCACACCTCCTTAACATTTCTCGCTCAACTACAGACCCACATGCTTCCCTTATCAGGGTCTGGTTCCTCCTACTCAACTTAATGTTTAACTAAAGTAACTCATGCTTGTTTTACTTATTTGGCATGCTTTGCCTCCTCTGAGAAAATAATTTACACATTGAGCTGTTTTGAGTATACATTTTATTCAACTGTATATAGATATTTTATATTTATAAACATACATAATTTTATAATGTTTCAGCCTATTTAACTTAATTACAAATGGATATAGCAACTGTCTGCAAGTCGTATTACAGTTGTAAAGTAAGGATGCATTGGAAGAGCTTCCTATTAATATAAATTACTTTTAAAAAGCTATTTTATATCAATACAAAAAGTCTTAAATTTTGAAAGCATTAATCGTATCTTTTATTCACAACACCCTGATATTGGGCAAGATTTCAAACCAAAAGAATCCAAACACAATTATTCCAGTAGAGATGATCATTTCCCATTCTTCGGCTAGTGACTGGATTTTTAATAACCTAAAACCTCGTTGTAAATCTTTGACTATAGCAGCCTTCAGGGAGCTTTGTGGTTTGGATTTTCGGCTGCTATCCCTAGTGGCTATCAGTTAAGGATAGAGCCCTGAACCAACTAGAACCATGTGAAGGACTCTGACGCCGTGTTTACTATTCCATTACCTCCCCACATCAAAATAATGAATAAGCAAGAAAAAAAATGATATAAATTACCTAGAGGAGAATGCACAAATCTTAGTTGTATGGCTCAATGAATTTTGATGTATGTATATCCCCATATGTATATCCCCAAATTTGACATATGTATATCCCCAGGTGACAAATATCCCGATCAAGAACACATTGATCACCCAAGAGAACTCCTCCAGGCCTCTTAGTGGCCCTCCCCTGTCCCAGATATAAGTTCTTTTCTGATATCTATCACCATGAGTTAGTTTTGCATGATTTTCAAACCAAGTTAATACAAGTGAAATTATAGTCTATACTCTTCTGTGCTTGTTTTCTTTTGAAATTAATATAACATTTTTGAGATAAATATAAGACCTAAGTATGGAAAAAACAAAGTAAAATGACCTTGCTTCTAAGACACCTTGATTATGTATTTAAAAGTCCAAAAGCATTTGGAATAAAATACCTATAAATAGTGAGATATTTAGCAAGGTCAAGGGATACAACATCACTATACAATAATCAGTTATATCTCACTATATGTTTTGAATAACTTTATGGTTGATCCAATAATAAATTATTTGCTGAAATGAAAGTGTTCTTAAATATACACCCAGTGACACATAGAAACATAACTCTAAAACAAACATGATTAATGAGGTGAAAAAAGACCTAACATATCCCTAATACCTAGTAGACAGTTAAGGTTTGTTTTTGTTGTTTTTGAGACGAAGTCTTGCTCTGTCACCCAGGCTGAAGTGCAGTGGTACAATCTAGGCTCACTGCAACCTCTGCCTCCTGGGTTCAAGCAATTCTCATGCCTCAGCCCCTCAAGTAGCAGAGATGACAGGCACACACCACCACGCCTTGCTTATTTTTGTATTTTTAGTAGAGACCTTTTCTCCATGTTGCCCAGGCAGTTCTGGAACTCCTGGAATCAAGCAATCCACCCACCTGGGCCTCCCGCACTTCGAGGATTACAGGAATGAGACCCTGCGCCCAGCCAAGATTTTTTTTTTTTTTAAATAAAGTACTAGGCAATGCACAGAAGAAGATATTAGCTCTTATATTTATCATTTTGTCCTCCCTTTGAGGAACTTTTAAAATATTATATATAATATATGTCATTATATATAATATATCATATCATAATATATAGTGTATCATACATGTAATATATCATATACATTATATATTTATTATATAATATAATATAATTTAAAATGTTATATATAATATTTTAAAATTACAGACACGTAGAAATAAGAATATATATATCTTTATCACAAAGTACTTCAATAGAGTATGAACCACTGGAAATGGGACTTTGTGCTTCTATTCTCTGCTTTTAAAAAAAGATCATCTTATGACTAAGGAATAAAATGCAAAACATTTAGATTATCTTAAAAACTGAACTACCTCTATACACTCAGGGTGCATCTGTGTCGATGTGCATGTGCACATGTTCTGTCTTTAGAAAGTATTAACACTCAAAAAAATAAATGGCCAAATGAAACAGGGGGAAGTCTTAAATAGATGTAATCAAGTTAAGTAAAATGTAAGGGTTTGCTGAAGACTTCGTACAAAGCAAGGTTACCAGACAACTTATTTTTTATAACTAGATAAACGAATATAGGTAGCCATAAACACCTTTCTTTTGAGTTTTCCATGTGCCAGAAAGTATGCTAAAGATTTCACATTCCTCATCTCATTTAGCCTCAATAAAAACTAAAGCAGGTATTATTTTCCTTATTTTATATTTGAGAAACCAAGGTTTTGAGAGCTGAGGGGTTACTTCCCCAAGATTACACAATAAGTAAGTTAAAGAAACCAAGATTCAAATCAAGAGCTCACTTCTGGCTGGGTGCAGTGGCTCATGCCTGTAATCCCAGCATTCTGGGAGGCCGAGGCGGGTGGATCACCCGAGATCAGGAGATCAAGACCAGCCTGGCCAACATGGTGAAACCCCATCTCTATTTAAAATACAAAAAATTAGTCGGGCGTGGTGGTATGTACCTGTAATCCCAGCTACTTGGGAGGCTGAGGCAGGAGAATCGCTTGAACGAACCCAGGAGGCAGAGGTTGCAGCGAGCCGAGATCACGCCATTGCACTCCAGCCTGGGGGACAAGAGCAAGACTTCATGGAAAAAAAAAAAAAGAGCTCACTTCCAGGCCTGGACACCATCTTTTTTGCTGCCTTCCTAAATATACGTGAGTATTCTCCATTTCCTTCTTGATCATCTTCTAAGTGCACCGGTAAATTGTTATTTATAAGTAAATGTTCTTAAGTGTCTCAACTGCAATGAAATAGATCCTCAAACCGTGTAAGAGCAATGTGACGGAGAGACTAGATTCTAATAAATAAGATCATAAAAACCGATGTAAAAAACTGTTACATGTTTGTTTAGCAAGCATTGACCTCCTATAACAGTCACTTTCATGTGTGATTTTCATGTAAACATCATAGCAACGACATGGAAAAGTAATTCCACAGTTTCACAAAGGTGCGCACTTGGGCTCAGAGAGGGAAATGATTTTTACTCAAAATCACAACCACTGTTTATAACTGGACAGTCACAGAGCTCCCACAAATTGAGGCGCTCACTGAAAGGAAAATGCAAATGGTCAATAAAATATTTTTAAAGCCTCAACTTCATTAAAATCGGAGAAATTAACATTTCAACCACAAATCATACAAATCTTTAACCATCAAACTGACAAATGTAAAGAGTTCAAACTTTTCCATTGATGAAAGGATGTTCAGAGAAAGTCGCTGCACAAAAAGATGCTTAAAAGAGGTGTGAGGGGGATTTAGAGGTGGAGTAAAAAGAAATAATTAACTTTGTGTAATTATTATGAAATTGCAGTGATTAAAATAAAACATGTTCCTTTTGTGAAAGAAAAAAGGACTCTAATAAGCTAATGTTTTTTGTATAGGTATGTGTGTTTTGGAAGAATGTTAATTCAATGGAAACATAAAACTGTGACTATACATAGTAAGATATGTAAAGAAACACTTTTTAATTATTATTTTTCTATAATATTAGTCTTCAGGTCATGATGAAAATTGAGGAAACTGAGGAGTTTATTGTCAATTCCAAAACTCTTTTTAAATCCTTAGTTTTGGGCGAATTTACATTTGTGATGAGTTATGACTTCGAACAGTACTATTTCAATGCAGTATTAAGTGAAAATTATTTTTGAAATAAAAGCATGGTTTACTTGATCATATCTTATGGAATTAATTAAGCATAACTATTAATTGCTACATAATTGAAAGCAAATCAATTGAAAGCAAATTAATTGTAAGTAGATTACTTTATTGTTGAATCCCTTTTACACAGGAATATTATTTAATTATTGATCACTTGTAGTGGTTAATATATTTTGCAAATTCAGGGATGATATTTAAAAGTATATAAAATTTGTATCATGTCTTTTTTAATGAAAAATGTTTTTTTCTCAATGGAATAACACAGCACATTTCAAATGTGTTCCAAAATAGAATTTTTAAATAGTAACAGTACTTTTCAATTCTCTCTTATTAGGTAAAAAAAAATTATAATTTGAGCACAGAGAATATTCAATGCCCCTTAAACAGAAATGTCTTCCTTAATATCATAGATACAAATTATCACAGGGTAAAATTTCCTGAAGGTGGCAGCATCCTAAGCAAATCTGTCTCCAACCTTTGCAGCAGGCTGTTTTTATGCATGGAGTAATATTACATTTCCTAATAAAAGGGATAAACAACAATACCACTCATTAATAATTACGAAAACAGTGTAATAGTATGCATCATGACATGATTTCTTGAAGATTTATAAAGTATAGTCTATACTTAGGAATACATAAGTTGAACTCAATATAAATATTTTTTCAAGGTTTTTCTGAAATCTGTGAAGATTTCTGTTGATTCTCTGATTGATTACATTAATTTTTTTTCTTGCTGAAACGTTATCTAAGTGAGAAAGTGACAGGCATACATTTTAACGTTCTTTCACTTTGAGTCATACTTTAGACAAAAATAATATTAATGCCAATTCTTTCTACATATTTCTTGACGTGTGAGGAAAATAATGATAACAAATGCTATGACTACGATTTTTGAAACTAAGAGTGGGCCCATAAATTGGGAAATAAATCTTAATTTAAACATTGGGTTTTAAAGTACTTACTCAATTCACTTCACAGTTACTTTGAAATAAAACCCCATAAACTTTTCTTATCTGACAATAAAATATAGTTTGATGATTTACTTTTGAAACTATAATGCACTACACAGGGGATTGTGGCTGTTATCATTATTTTTAAAAGCCAAGTTTCCAGATCTGTACTTTGTGATCAGGGACTCTAATAGCAAGAAACAGTTATATCATTGGTCTAAAGTGTTATTTTGAACCTAGGTATTTTTCCTTTAAAATGAGATGTGTTTTACCCCATCATAATAATTTTGATTCCATCACTTCTTTGTTATTCTATGTCTAAAAATGAAGATAAACATCTAAATTCTACCATTTTTTGTCAGTAACCTCCCTATTTAGATTTTAGTGCCCATTCATCATCATGCATATACTAAATTAGATTGCCATATAATCAAATGTTTCTCAGAAAAATAATGAAACCCTTTATTTCATAGGTTCAGAGACATGTTGCTTCTTTGTAAATGGTAACTTGCAAGCCAGCTAACCCACAGTTAAGCAAAGATAAAGTCCCTGGAAGGCAACAGATGTAATCTCAGCATTATTTTTTCTTCAGACTCTTCCCAACCAGAATTTTTGTCTCTATTCCTGTTGCATTTTCATATTTTCCTTCTTTCCATTTCTTTCTTTCTCTTTCCTATGCTCTTCTGCATATGATTATTTTCTTCCTTTTTTTTCTTTCTTTTTTTCACCTCTGTCCTTCTCTCTGCAGTTTCTGATGCTGAGAACCTAGTGAATATTAAGGGACTTTCCTGGGGTATTTCCCAGAGGCTGAAGAAAAGCACCAGGACTGTGAAGTCACAGAAACAGCCACAACACAGACTCTGGGAGGATGAGCAATGGCCAAAGTCATGATTTAGCCAGATGTTACTGAGTACAGGAAAAATAGAAAATGAAGACCAGAAAAGTTCTATGCACTTTACTGAAATTGAAAACCCAAAATTCTCAACATGTTCATCCAATAAATTTTTTATATATATTTGGGATGAGTAAATTAAACTTGTATAAAAGATTTGTCTTAAATTCCTCAGCTAATATAGACAAAGTAGTACGAGTGTGCAAGCATATCATAGATTCAGATGCGGGTGTGGAGTGAGAAAAACTGGTCTCCTTTATTATATATTTTGCCAAATAGAGCTTATGGAAGAGAAGCTTTAAGAAAAATAATGAGAAACCTATTTTAAACTGGATATGGGATAACTTAAGCATAAGTGACAGAATAGAAGAGAGAAAAGTAAAAAAAGCAGAAAATAGGCATGACTGACTAGTGTGGGAATGTGAAAGAAATAAGAAAGAAATGACAGAAGAAATGCAAAAAGCAATGGAAGCGTTCATATAAGTAATCAATAATTGCAGCAGTATAAAATTAAGGGATATGGCCAATAGGGAAAAAAGGTAATCAGGAGATTATCTGATTATTATTATAAAAGATAATGTTTGGAATGAGAGAGAGAGAGAGAGCAAATGAAAGAGAGACAGAGAGGGAGAGATGATCAAGAGACCTGGGGGAAAAAATCTTGTTGACTGAAGTAGTAAGGCGGAAATAAATTTGGAAAGTAACATGGAGGAAGAAGCAGTAAAATGTTGTCATGAATAAAAGGAGAGCTGGTCTGAGATCATCTGCCAAGTGGAAGAGATGTGGACACCTGAGACAAAGGAAATATCAGTGACTATTGAGCGAGGAGTTGGAGCTTTGCCATAAACCAAGTAAAGTGAAAACACTAGTTCTTGCCAGCAAGCTGACTTTCACATGAAAGGGCAACAAACACATAATTTAATTATCATTGAAAGCAAAAATGACACCAACTGTGTTTTAAACTCTTCCTGATCTCATGGGATGTGATAATAAGTGACTCATGGACAGCATCAAGCTCATTTCTGGTGCTTCACTAAAGTAACACAGTAAAAACATTAGCAGTCAGGAATTTGTGTAATTATTCAGTATCATCTTCCTGGAAAATTTTAGATACTTTGCAATTGAGATACATTTACATGTTTCCTGATTCCTTCTTCAAAATAAAGGTCCATATGCAGTTTTTTGCCAAAGCGAACAGAGAACGGAGAGGCAAAGCAGAACTACCCCAAGCTAACCTCGTTTGCCCATGGGTAGAACATGCTTGTCACACCGACAGTGAAAAACTCCCCATTAGAATATTGACTCTCCTCTGTAAACATCCAGTACGAGGAAATAAGAATACATGGATGCAATGTAAACTCTTAGTTTCTACAATTGGTAGATAAAAGCTGGTGTTAATTTTTCTTTAAGCAGCCCAGGGTGCTTGACCTCCTTGCATCTACCTATGGTGTCAGAGGAATTCATTGACATAAAGGTCCCCCAGCTCAGCAAGAGATAAGCCGGGGAAACATTAGAGTTTATGGCCGGGTTCTCCTGATACTGTTAGAACACTAAACCTTAAGGAAAGGACTATTTTTTTTTCTTCAAACTCCAGGGAGGCAGGCTTAGAACTAATTGCCCTTCCAGACAGAGACGAGAGAATGTGATGCCTCTGGACACAGCAGTGTCTTGAGCTTAGGACAAGGACATTGCAGTGTATTTTTCTGGCTGCCTTCTTTTAGTCAGTTCTAAAGGGATTCAAAAAGCTCTTTATAAAAGCAAATTTAGAAGAAGCTCTGTCCAAACTCATAGAGTAGGTTTAATTACTTCTAAAATTAACATAAAATGTGGAAAAGTGCACCTGTTACAGGCATATGCCTCAATAAATTTTTACCAGGTAGCTAGACCCATGTAACCAGCTCCTTGATCGTGATCTAGAACATTACTAGAAGGCCAGCCATCACTAACTCTCCAAATGTCACCACTGGCATGAATACTGATAATAAAGTTTTGCCTGTTTTTGTTTTTTGGTTTTTGTTTGTTTACATTAAATAAATGAAATAATGCTATATGTTCTCCTTTGTGACTAGCTTCTTCCACTCAATAGTATGTTAGTCTGATTCATCCACATGTTTTGGGATTGTTGTGAGTTGGTTATTCTCATTGCTCTATAGTATTCCATTATATGAATGTGCTGTAATGGATTATTCAACCTATTATTGATGGCGTTAAAAGAAAAACTTCGGTCAAATTAAATTTAAAGGAGTTTTATTGAACAATGAACAATTTGTGAATCAAGCAGCCCTTAGAATCACTGCAAATTCAGGGAGACTCCAGGGATGCCCCAAGGTCAGAACAAATTCATAGACCAAAAAAAGGGAAGTGATGTACAAAAATCCAAAGTGAGGTACAGAAACAGCTGAATTGGTTACAGGTTGGCCTTTGCCTTATTTGAACACAGTTTGAACACTCGGCAGCGTATGAGTGGTTGAAGTACAGCTGCTGGCATCGGCCAAGACTCAGCGATTGTTACAGGCCCATACTCCTGTTAGGTTTTCAATCTTGCCTACCTATTAAGTTAGATTACTGTTCATCCACGATGACTCAGATATAGAAGTATGGAGCCATTCTCAGGACATATTTAGTTTGCTTTAACGATGGACATTTGAATAGTTTCTAGTTTGGGGACATATTAGTAGTCCTACTACGGATATGCTTATACGTGTCTTTCAGTGCGTATATTATTCATTTCAGAAAGGTATAGGTGGAATTGCTAAGCCATAGGTTATGTATATGTTCCTGTGTTTTACTAGATAGTGCCAAATAATTTTCCAAAGTATTTCTATCAATTTATATTTTAATTGTAATGTATGAGAGCTCCAACTGCTCTACATTTTTAATAACTCTTGACATTTTCCATCTTTTTGTTTTAGTTTTCTAATGGGTGACCATATGGCTTTAGAGCTATACTCTAGCAATAGTTGAAGAGTCTCAGACCAAATCCTGAAAATTCCAGTTGTAAATGATATATTTGGGTCTCACATCCTACTTAGGTATGTGATTTTGGTGATTGAAAGTAAATTGATTTCTAAAAAAATCTACCTAGCAAACAACTTTACTCATCAAAAAAAAAAACTGTGAAAAGCAGTTGTGGGGCCAATTCTTCAATTCATTACATCCAACAAACTTCCAGTTTCAAGGATTATATTTTTCATGGAATTTCATTTTTCTTCCCAATAGTTTTACTTTTAACCAGTCTAATTATCTACTCTTTTATAGGTTTATCCAAAATGCTTTAGTTTTTTTCAAAGCCATAAAAGGAATCATTAGAAAACTTGTTATACATTAAAATGTTGTTCATTAAGTTATTACTATATGCTATTAATCGTGATCATTATCAGGGATCCAAAGATGATAAAATAGAGTCCATTTTTCAGTGATTTACAAACTAAGGAGAAGATAATATAATAGCTAACATTCTTTAAGTGTTTACTATGTACATTTTACATGTATTATCTCATTTAATTCTTACAACAAATATACTAGTAGGTTCTACTATTGTCCCCTATTATAGATGAGGAAACTGAGGCACAGAGATGTAAAAGAAACTTACCCAAGGTAGCAATGATGTTGAAATGTGATTCAAATCCGGGAAGTCTGATTTCAGAGTACACCTTAAACCATTACACCACCTTATGACTATAACAAAAGGTACACTAGAATATGTGCTTTAAAATAGGGCTAAAAACAAAGTTATTGAGAAGACATAAGTGGAGAGCTGAGTTCAGACTGAGAGTTGGGAACTTTATGGAAATGGCCAGGTCTTTAAAATTAGGTAGCACTTTCAAAGAAAAAATGAAGAGAAATGGAATTCACATAGAGGTAATAATACAGATTCTAAGCTCCTTGGGGGAAGGAAGTGTGCTTTTTGTCACTGTAAACTGATAGACTAGAAAAAGGTCTGTGAGTGAGCTGATGTTGAATGAACATAGAGATTTGGGGCGCATCAAGCATCATAGGCATCCTGTGGCCATATGCTGCAGTATAGTGTTGCTGAAAGAACATGCATGAACATGTGAGTGGGTGAAGATTGATGTTCAGAGCATATTTGGGAAAGCAGTACTTGTGGGTCAACATAACCAAAGAATAGAAGCTTAGCATAAGGTGTAAAATTTCTCATTCTGTACAATTTACTTTATACTGTCATGTCGGAATCTCTGATTTGAAATTATTTCTTCCAAAATTCTATGAGTGGTTTTTCCAAAGAAGCATTAAATTTATTTGCATATAAACTAGGCCAAATTTTAAACTGTTCTCAATAATGTTATTTCCATATAATAGCTTTTATATCTTAAGTACCTTAAAGAAATTATTGACCCCAAATATTACTTCAGTGTTAAAGAGGAGAAATGAATATAAAATAGGCTTCAAATAACAAATATTGAGCAGATATAAAATAAGATGAATAAATAAACCAACAATGGCTAAGTAAAGATATTTTAAAATTAGGAACCTAATAGTAGCTGAAAAATATTTATCTTTGCCTATAATTTTTAAAATGTAAAATGTACATTATAACAACCTTGAGATAATATGTTACACCTATAAGAGTGACAGAAATATTTTCAATGATAATGCTGGCTATGTTGTGATAAAATTGGCCAAACAAAACATTGGTAGTAACTTTATAAATTATAGAATCCTTTTGAAAACTGTATGTTTCAACAATCATGAAAAAATTCATATCATAGTTATATCATTTTTGGAATTTGCTCATTTATTTACTTAACAGATTTTTATTGAGCACGTATGCTGGTGGCCTAGAACATAAATATCAGCGATATGTATCACCTTCCTTCAAAAAGCTAATATACTAATTGAAAGCTTGAAACAAATCATAAAATACTTTTAGTTGAAAAATAGCTTTAATATAGTATAATATGCATGGAAAAAAAAAGAAAACCAAGAATAAATTATCCTTAGGAAACCATTTTATTTAAACAGCAAAAGGTGGATTCATGAAGATGTCTGCAATAACAAAACAATAAAGGGATACAACACTCCTGAAACCTAAAATGTATTGACTTGGTAAGATAGTTTAAAGCATTCAGATAAGAAGACAGGGTAGAATATGACAATACTTTTATAATTGCAAAACCATAGTAAATAAAAAGATAATAAAATGGCATTTAATGTTATTTTTTTTCCAGTAAATGGTAAACTTTATTTATTTGATGGTTCGTGGAAAGTTGAAGAAAAATCTATTTGAATTATATAATTATAGAGATTATACCTAAATAAAATTGAAAACTCTGCTATGTTAAGTTGTGGAATGTTAAGGCAAATTAGTATTACATTTGCACCATATATTCCAAGAAATTCAAAATTGCTCTAAATTATAAACACAATATTTCTTTCAAATAAGTGGGTATTGTTTGATGGCTATCTCAATATTTTTCATGCAGGAAAAATGAAGCTGAGATTATTTAAATGACATGTCATTTGTTTGATATAACAGGAGAGGCTCTTTATCTCCACTCAACAATGATTTCCAATAGGTTCAGCAGCATCTAATCAGAAACTTTCCAAGTAACCTTTTCTTTATCTGCCCGACTTTGAATATGGAACACAGTGTGTTTTTTTTCACCAGGTGTTATATTATAGCACTATAAAGTCATTCTGGATGTCTAACTCTGACACTTCTTTGTACAAAGTTCACAGATATAAAATTTTGAAAAAAATTTGAGCCTGTAAAATTTCTTCCAGAAGGCAAAATTCTGTGAGGTTTTGTTTTTAATATCCACATACGCACAATTTTCATCATCAAAGCAAGTTAACAGTATTGCAAGAAAAATAACTCTCAGAATTATGCTATAATCGGATAGACTTTTCAGCATTGACCCCTGCTGTTATTAGGTGGAATACTACTTTAAATATGGCTGCAAACACTCGTTACCTAATTGCACTTGTGAATTAAATAACAATGCTTGGATTGTGCCCTTTCCCGCTCCAAAGCTGTTTGCAGTTGTACCAACTAGTTGATAGGTATGATTTGACCTCTGGCTCACAAGTTTGAAAACAAATGGCCCGTGCACATTTTAGACAATTATTTCTTTAGAACAATTTATGTTGGTCCCAGCTTTTACGTAAGTACTCTATAAAAGAAAGGTATTACGTAGTATAATGTTTCTACAGAAATCTTTAACTCTTTAAAAGTTGGAAAGAAAAGTTACGTCTTCAAATAAGTTATTTTTAATTTTTCAAAGAAAATGCTTCGTGATTATTTATTTCACTTTGCACAGTCTAAATTGAAAACTGAAACAAGTCTTTTTACTTAGAAAAAAAGAATGATCAATTCTTTAAATAGATCTAATAATACTGAATATACCTAATGTTTTAGAACTATATCTATCTACACTTTCACAGAGCCAAGTTTGTGAGATAGACACAACACTAATATTTCTCTTATTCTTTTAAAATGGTAAAAGTAATAAAGGTATTAGCCAATTACGTTTCTTATTGCTCTCCTTATAGTCTCAGAGCACTTAAACGTTTAGCTGTCCTGATTTAGCCTTCTCTCCTGCCTGCTTGCTTACAAACTCCCAAGTCCATATTTTAAGCAATTTCAATCAGGACAGATTAATAAATCCCAGCCCATTCATGGGAATTAACTAATTCAGAATGAATCTTTCCTAATTGTTTTGTGTTCACATGGGTGTTCGCTTTGGCCCCTCTCCAAGCCTCCAGCCAAGGGAGAAAATTATCTCACCACACCCAACTAAAAACAGAGTCAAGGAATGATTCCTTTGGTGAAAGCGTCACTGAATAAGCAGTTTTAGCTTGGTGTGTGTGTGTGTGTGTTTTTTAAAAGGAGATCTGTTTGTAGATTGTCAACAAAGCAGTTTCCACACAGAAGAATACCAATTCCTGTTGTTGCTTTTTTTCCTAGCAATAACATTCTGAAATTCGCAATCTTTAGCACTAAGTTTTTGAAATTCCAAATGACATGTTGTTTTCTCCGGTATGAAAGTTTTCTTAAAAAGCAGATTGTAATTCTTTTCTCAGTCATTTTCTTTTTGTTTTGCATCTCTACCCTTCCAAAATAACATAATTTTCTGATAGTATCATCTTTTAAATTTTAAAAGCACATTCTTGAGTTAGGTCTTTCTTTTCAGAATGCAAACACTAGTGCTCCAGTATAAAAAATAAAAGGTCCTGACACTATTATGGCACAGAACTTTTTACATAGTTTCTTGCCCTTCTGCATATGAAAGTCCAGAATTAGTTATTATATGGTTAGACCTGGGAACTGTGTCTGAGTCCACCAGAGAAGCCTGGTCCAAGCTTCCCATATCAGGGATCTCTTAGCTTTTGAAGAACAATGCAGATTGGGTGCTTGTAAAAAAATAAAACAGAAATATGCCCATGAGCTGAATTGATATTCTAGAGAAAAATGAAGAGGCTTTCATAGAGAAATGAGGAAGTGCTAGTGAGGTTTTAGAGCCTCTGGTTTCTCTCCAAATGTACATCCAGGAAACATCACCACCACTTTCCAAGGTGATGAATCAGACAATCCACTCCTCTCAGGAGTGGTTTCTGCAGTGGTGGCTGGTAAAGCACTTCGCTTGAGGGTTCATAAACACTTTTTGAAAATGGTGGTGATGACAGGCTCGGTGGTCGTTTGCCATAAGGCTTATAGGAGAAGGATTTTAGTCGTAGGATTTTAAATAAATGGCACTGATAAGAGCTCAATGAGATAAAAAATATGTGTGGATGTAAGAATACAAACAGAAATTTGAAAACATCTTTGTCTTCCACAAGGTCATAAGAATTTACTTTTGACCCAGAAAGTGAATGACTGACTTCCTTTCATGGTATGTTAATGCTGACTTAAGATAAAATATATAAACATCAAATAAGTATGTCATGTGTATGCTTTCAGAGTGTGGAGGAGGTGTCTGATCCTGCAACATAAATGTTCTGGTGGTATTTACCAAATAACCTCTCATTTGGAAAAATAAAAACTTATCTGTCTCTTATTTTCTAAAAATTGTCCCCATTTTATAACATTATCCAGTTAAGAAAACTAGGTCTCTTTAACTCCTTTAGGGGACACCAAGAGCCAAATCAAACTAGGTAAGTTTCTGCTTTATTTTTCACAGAATACAGTAAGCACAACTTTAAATATTGCCAAGTCTCATAAACCATGCCCTGTTTGTGAATGAATCTCAGGGAACATTTCAAAAACAACAGAGCAGACCTTTTGATTTTCCTTATCCGCCTTCTTTATTCTTCTCTTATTTCGTATCCCTTTTTTGTACTTTCGTGATTAAAAAGAGAAACATAAACATCCTGTTCTAACACCTCCAATCCAATCTATATAAATGATGCTACCTGATTGCACTTCACAATACTTAGTAAACTGTGCACCCACGTTGCTCTGTATTTGTTTTTGTTTTCTTTTTATTTTTTATACTGTTTTTCTCTATTCGGGAAACAATCCACAAGCATTTACTAAGCACACTCCACCTATTTAGTCTCTAGTATTAATTTCTTCCTTCCTGGAAAACTTAAATTACACTGTGAAGGGCTCTGTGAAAGATGACAAGGTTCTAACCCCTTTCTCCTGGAAGCTAACGTGTGTGTGCGTGCACGTGTGTATAAAAGAGCAGGGTGAGTACGTGAGGGATATACGTGTAAACAATCAACTGCACTTCAAATCAGAATGAGGAAAGTGATCACACTATTTTAGATGTGTCTCTTCTGATTGTAAGACACATACCCACAAGGTCTGTGAAGCAGGCAGCTTGAGAGGAAGAAGATGGGCAGAGAATGAGGAGGAGGAGGCATTCTCTGCTGAGGCAGGGGAATGATGGGCAAGTGTCCTGTATGAGGGAGCCGAGCTGCCTGCGTAGGTGATTTAGTGCATGCCTATTTGCCTTTATCTCTAGGACATCGAATGTCTCCATGAGATGGCCTCTGATATGGCTTGGATGTTTGTCCTTGCCAAATCTCATGTTCATTTGAAATCCTCAATGTTGAAGGTGGGGCCTGGTGGGAGGTAATTGGATCACCGGGCTGGTTTCTCATGGTTTAACACCATCCCCTTTTGGTGCTGCCATCGAGATAGTGAGTTCTCATGAGATCTAATTGTTTAAAAGTGTGTGGCACCCCCTCCCTCTCTCTCTTGCTTGTACTCCTTCCATATGATGGGTGTGCTCCCCCTTTGCCCTCTGTCATGATTGTAAGTTTCCTGAGGCCTCCCCAGAAGCTGAGCAGATGTGAGCATTATGGTTACTGTACAGCCTGTGGAAACATGAGCCAATTAAACCTCTTGATTTTCATATATAAATTACCCAGTCTCAGGTATTTCTTTATAGCAATGCAAGAAGGAGCTAATACAACCTTTATGACCACACAGGATGGTCAAGTTAATACATTGTAATATACACATCGTCCTGAATGAGTGGGTTTTCTTTCATCTCTGTCAGAATGTGCGTCTCATTCACACACTATTTTCTTTGTAGTCAAAAGTGTCCCATTGAGTTTAGACCTTAGGGAGATGATCTTTTGAACCTGGTTTGAGCCTTAAATTTCACATACTTTTAAGTCTTCAGTTTTTTAAACAAAAAAACCTTAAAGCTAAAAATACTCAACAATAAATTCAGAAAATGTAAGATGATTTCCTAGGATTCATTTTTGGGAGGCTGAGGGGGACCTGAAAGGGAGTTCCTTGAACTTCCTTTGTGGACTTACAACGTCACTTTCTCCTGATTCTCTGATCACCTTTTTTCTTAAAGGATTAAAAGTCATTTGTTATTTCACCAATGTGTTCATTTACTCGGCATTTATGATAGCATATTTCATTCCAAGCATTGTGAGAACTCAAGGAGCTCAAAGAGTATTTTTGGTTTGTCATTTTTTTCTTTTATTTTGGTTTTTAGGCTGAAACTAAAAAAATAAAATAAAACGAGATAAATGCTCTCTCAGGAGAAGCCCAGAGCACCCAGGGAGCCTGGAGGAAGAATCTTTACTTCCTGTCCAGAGAAGTCAGGAAGAACTCCAGAGCTTAGTCCAAGCTGAGCCTTTGAAGATTAAGAAGTGGTCAAGCACACAGCACAGAATGTAAAAGTATATAAAGGCAAGAGGGAATATTAAAAGTGGTGGGAAACTGAGGAGGATAGAACGGGCCAACCAAAAGACAGTAAAAAATGCAGTGAGAGTGGCTGCTGATGCTACTCAACTAGGGGGAAAGATGGCAAGTTAGAGGAAAGCAGGCTGAGTTTGTGCTGCCCGGGGCCACCCCTGTTTACTCTTGTTTTACTCCCTGGACTCCCTATTTGAATGCTGTCAGAGACGACTATAAGAGGACCAAGTGCAAATTCCACAGAAGGCATTCAAGGCCCTGCTATCCTATCTCCAGTGACAACTTCCCAGCCTGACCTTTCACACTCCTGATCTCCCTGCTCTCAAGCACACCCTGCAAGCTCAAACTCTGAGCCTTTGCTTACCTAGGCTCAGCTGAGCTTTATGCTACTTGGTGAAGTCTGACTCATTCTGCAGGGTCCATTTAAATGTACCTTCTGTGTAAAGCACTCTGGGACTCCTTATAATCCCTAAATCAAAATGAATAATTGTCTCCTGTATGCTGCCATGATACTGTACTTTAATCTTCTTCCATTAAATGAGCATTTATAACATTGGACTCAGCTAGTAAGTAGCTGTAGATGCTATGTGCTATGTATAAGTTATTTCTTTAACTACCCTAGCTCATTTAATATTCATAACTGATCTATGAGGATCATACTATTACCTTATTTTACAAATATGCAAACTGGGGCAGAGAAAATTGAAGTAACCTACCCAAGACCACACAGCTAACAAATAAGAAAGCCAGGATTCAACCCAGCCAACCTGGCTTTAGGATCCATACTCCTATGGTGAACTCTCCTGTAACGAACTCCTGAAAACTAAGACTGGGTTTCACTCACCCTTGTATCCCCACTAGCTCTAGGGCTGGAAATACTCCATGACCATCTGTTATATTATTATTTATGTTAAGACTTTTAAAAGTCAGATGATAACTTTTAATAACTTCCTGTGATAATATCTTCTGGTCTCACTGCTGTATGATCAGGAAGCTGTTTATAATATTTATCTTTAATCTTCCTTACTATTGTCAAAATGCATCCTCTCTGGTTCAATAAACACTGGACCCCCAAAAAACTCTTCTGTCTTCAATTCAAAATTCAATTCTGTCTTCAATTTTAGAAAGAGCCTTCCCTCTCTACTGGATCCTCCCCATCAACGTACAAATGTACTTCTGTTTCTCCCATCTTAAAAATTTTGTTAAAAAGTACCAAAATCTGTTACTCCCACTTTTCTTCCCTGCTACCTCCCCATTTTTCTTACCCATTAGAGCAAAACTCTCAGCAAGATTTGCACATACTTACTTTCACATTTCCTCTTCTCTCATTCTCCCTTAAACCCATTCCAATCAGGCTTTCATCCCCACTGTTTCTCAAAAACTGGACACAACTAATGGTCATTTTCCTATCAGTCCTATAGTGTGACCTATCTGCATTATTCAGTCAAATTGATCATCTTTCTTTAAAATGGTTTCTTCATCTGAGCCACAGTGTTCCACACCTTTCTTCTCTTCTTACTCTTCACCACTTTGTCGATTCATTTTGTGTGTCTGCTTCTTTTTCCTGAGTACTCATATTTAAAATTCCACAAGATTTAGCCTTTGGTTCTCCTTTCTTGCCACACTCCATTGATTGTATCCTCTGGTCTCAAGGCCTGAAAAACCATGTGGACACCAATGACTATCAAACTTACATCTCCAGCCCAGACCTCTTTCCTGAACTCCGTATGTATTTATCCAACAGCTTATTCAATATCTGCTCTTAGATGTCTGACAGACATCTCAAAATTAACATGTCCCAACTGAATTCATCTTCAGCACCCTCATTCTGTCCCCAAATCATGACCTTCATTGTTTTCCCTCATCTCGATAAATTGTAACTCCATCCTTTCCATCATTCAGACCAAAAATCTTAATAACCTCTTTGCCTCCCCTCTTTCTTTCATACCCCATATCCAACCGGTCTGTGAAGCCAACTTCCAAACTTTATTCAGGACCACCCCCTCCCACCTCCATTACTACAGTGTTAATGTTGGCAACCAAGATTACTCACCTGGATTACTGTGAAAGCCTCTTAGCTACATGACTGCCACTCTTCCGCATCTCTTTTCTATTTTCCACATTGCAGTGAGAGGCATCCTTTGAAAATAGAAGTCAAATCACATCATGTCTCTGTTCAAAATCCAGCAACACTTTAGCATATCCAGAGCAAAAGTCAAATTCCTGATGATGTCTTTACAAAGGCCCCATATCATCTGTTCCACTCTTCCCTTCAGTTTTCTGACATACTCTCCTTCTCCTCTATTTTGTTTTAGGTATTTCTGCTTTAAGATACTTGCTTTGGATGTTTCCTCCACCTGAGAGGTTCATCCTTCAGGTATCTGCATGGAAAATTCCCTTGACTGTTCGGAGTTATGTGCTCAAAAATCATGTGTTCAGTACAGCTCATCCTGATCATATTATTTAACAGTGGCTGGTCCCTGCTCTTTTAAATTCCCCTTCCTCTGCTCTAACCTTCCCATGACACTCAACACTTTCCTACATGCTATGTAATTTACTTATTATTTTATTGTTCTTGTCTCTCTCCTTCCACTAGACTGAAAGCCTCAATAACTCAGGGATTTTTACTTTTTTATTTACTTCTGTATCCTAAATACTTAGAATACTTACTAGCACATGGTGAGAACTAATAAATGTTTGCCAAATGAATAGATAGGAAAATAACTATCCTCCTAGACTGAATAAACAGAGTTCGTTAACTTTTAAGTCTAACTTCCAACATGAATAATTTTTTTTGTGATTCTCTTCTGGCTTTTCTCCACATTCTTAGAATTTATTACATGTTGTGAATTCAAAATTGAATTCAAGATTTCAATAAAGCTTGTATAGTCTGAGAGTAGAAGAATATTGGAACTGAAATTCTCTAACTATTGATCCATATTTATCATGGAACTGCTACTTGGTTTCTGACATCATTCCAGAAACTAAAAACAAACTGCTCCTGGAGGAAGCAACAGTAAACTTGAATTCCTTCTTCAATGATAAATACGCCTGACCTTTGATAATCATATGGTTTGAATGGGCAAATTACTTGTTCACTAGCATAACAATTCCCTGACCCCCTGTAGATGCCTTACACTAGGAAGCCATACATTTTAACATTATAAAACCTTCAATTATTATCTACTGGTTTCATGTACCATTCCACATGCTTAGAATCTGTGGTTCCAAAAAGGACAAGTGAGTTTCTCCTTTTACCTTCTCTTTTAGCCAGCAACACTTAAATTACTCTGGAATATTTATGAGAATCTTATTTCGTTATTTGAAAATAATTATTATGCAGTTGTCAAAGAAACTAAATGTGACCAAATTTTAGAGCTAACAAAATTTAATCTTGAGTCTGCCATGATTTTTACCTTGGTGCCTCGTTGACACAATTGTCTATCAAAGTTTTTAAAAACATGCTTTTTTACTTGATGGGCAGGTAGGTGGAGGGGTCGTAGGGTGGCAGAAAGGCACAGTTTGAAGGGTGTTTGTTTTTGTTTTGTCATGCATTTTTATAAAGCATGATGTTTTGGCAGCAGAACTTGATGATAATTTTCTGTCTGGTTAAAGGTACATACTAGTTTTCCTTGTTGAGATTTTACAAGAGATGTTCTTAGAGAGAGCAACTAAGGCATAATTTCTTCTGCCTTGTAGTCAGCTCTGTTCTCATCAGAGCATGGGAGTAAACAGGGCATCTTGGAATCAACAAGGGCTTTATAATCACTCACACTGTGATTTGAATACAATTTGCACTACTTCATTCAATAAATATTTATTGATATCTATTTTATGCCAATTCTGGTTTGAATGCTGGAGATAAAGTAGTTCACAAGAAACACGAGTTTCCTGTTTTCATGAAGCTTAAACCCTGCACTTAAAAATCTCTTTGGTTAAACCTGATAGTGTAATTGAGAGTTTGAGATAACTTAGGTAAGGTACTGAGATAAAACTTATGTTAAGTGCCTAGACAGTATTTCAGTTTCTGGGGTGAATTTCAGTTTCAGCATCCCTATCTCTACCATAGCAATGCCTAACGATGGTTACACGAAGCATTTCCAATTTAGTGTTCACAGTGTTAATTTGTTATTAATGAATTGATTTAAGCATTTTTTAAAACAATTTATTCGTCTAGCCACACACCATTTCTTGGGAGTAATTTTTTTTCTGAACTGTTCTATTGGGTAATGGATAGAACACTAGAAAGAGAGTAAGGCTCATGCTACCTCAAGCTTTTGTGAAAAGATGAGTCAGTCTTTTTACCTCTCTAGGTCTGCGTCATACAGAGAATAAAAAAGTAGAACTTGATCTAATGACATCAAAGTTCCTTTACAGTTGCAAGCTTTTGTGATTCTACTTCCTTTTATTATCCAAAACTTGCCCTTTTAAGCATCAAAGGATATCCTATATTTGTTACACTATGTTCATTCATATTCAATGTTCACTCATATATTTTATAATTATATAAATTTAGAATATATTTTTAAAGTTTAAAACTTTTATTTTTATTTTTTTTCAACTTTTATTTTCAGTTCCGGGGTACATGTCCAGGGTGTGCAGGTTGTTACATAGGTAATTATGTGCCCTGGTGGTTTGCTGCACCGATCATACCGTCACCTAGGTATTAAGCCCAGCATCCATTAGCTATTCTTCCTGATACTCTCCCTCCTGCAACTTCCCCTCTCCAACAGCCCTAGTGTGTGTTGTTCCCCAACACGTGTCTATTGTTCTCAACATTCAGCTCCCATTTACAAGTGAGAACATGTGGTTTTGCTTTTCTGTTCCTGCCTTATTTTGGTGAGGATAATGGCTTCCAACTTTATCCATATCCCTGCAAATGACATGATCTTTTTCCTTTTTATGGCTGCATAGCATCCCATGGTGCCCATGTACCACATTTTCTTTATCTAGTCTATCATTGATGGGCGTTTAAGTTGATTCCATGTCTTTGCTATTGTGAATAGTGCTGCAGTGAACATATGTGTGCATGTATCTTTATAATAGAATGATTTATATTCCTCTGGGTATATACACAGCAATGGGATTGCTGGGTCAAATGGTAATTCTGCCTCTAGGTCTTTGAGGAATTGCTACCTACACTGTCTTCTACAATGGCAGAATTAATTTACACTCCCACCAGCAGTGTAAAAGCATTCCTTTTTATCCACAACTTGACCAGCATCTGTTGATTTTTTACTTCTTTAATAATAGCCATTCTGACCGGCGTGAGATGATATTTCATTGTGGATTTGATTTGCATTTCTCTTATGATCAGTGATGTTGAGCTTTTGTTCGTATGTTTCTTGGCCGCATGTATGTCTTCTTTTGAGAAGTGTCTGTTCATGTCTTTTGCCCAATTTATAATGGGGTCATTTGTTTTTTTCTTGTAAATTTAAGTTCCTTGTACATTCTAGATGTTAGACCTTTGTCAGATAAATAGATTGCAAAAAAAGTTCTCATATTCTGTAGACTGTCTGTCAATCTGATAGTTTCTTTTGCTGTACAGAAGCTCTTTAGTTTAACTAGATCCTATTTGTCAATTTTTGCTCTAGTTGCAATTGGTTTTGATGTTTTTGTCATGAAACATTTGTCCGTGCCTAAGTCCGAAATGATATTTTTCACTCGTGTCCATGTGAAGAGACCACCAAGCAGGATTTTTGTGAGCAACTAGGTTGTTTATTTCACCTGGGTGCAGGCGGGCTGTGTCCAAAAAGAGAGTCAGCAAAGGGAGATAGTGGTGGGGCCGTTTTATAGGATTTGGGTAGGTAGTGGAAAATTAAAGTCAAAGGGGGTTGTTCTCTGGCTGGCAGGGGTGGGGGTCACAAGGTGCTCAGTGGGGGACCTTTTGAACCAGGATGAGCCAGGAGAAGGAATTTCACAAGGTAATGTCATCAGTTAAGGCAGGAACAAGCCATTTTCACTTCTTTTGTGATTCTTCAGTTACTTCAGGCCATCTGGATGTATATATGCAGGTCACAGGGGATATGATGGCTTAGCTTGGGCTCAGAGGCCTGACAAATACCCTGCCAGAAACTCCAATATATGTTGAATAGGATTGGTAAGAGAGGGCATTCTTGTCTTGTGCCAGTTTTCAAGGGGAATGTTTCCAGCTTTTGCCCATTCAGTATATTGACTGTGAGTTTGTCGTATATGGCTCTTATTATTTTGAAGTGTGTTTCTTCAATACCTAGTTTATTGAGAGTTTTTAACATGAACGGATGTTGAATTTTATCAAAGACCTTTCTCCATCAATTGAGATTATTATCTGGTGTTTGTCTGTAGTGCAGTTTATGTGATGAATCACATTTGTTCATTTGCATAGGTTGAGCCAACCTTACATCCTGGGGGTGAAGCCAACTTGATCATGGTGGATAAGCTTTCTGATGTTCTGCTGGATTCAGTTTGTCAATATTTTACTGAGAATTTCTACATTGATGTTCATCAGGGATATTGGCCTGAAGCTTTCTTTTTTTGTTGTATCTCTGCCAGGTTTTGGTATCAGATGATGCTGGCCTCATAGAATGAGTTAAGAGGGAGTCCCTCCTTTTCAATGTTTTTGAATAGTTTCAGTAGAAATGATACCAGCTCTTTTTTGTACTTCTGGTAGAATTCAGCTGTGAATCTGTCTGGTCCTGGTTTTTTTCTTTTTTTTTTTTTTTTTTTTTTTTTTTTGGTTAGTTGGGTATTTATTACTGCCTTAATTTCAAAATTCATTATGGGTGTATTTGAGGATTCAATTTCTTCCTGCTTCAGTCTTTGGAGGGTGTATGTGTCCAGGAATTTATCCATTGCTTCTAGATTTTCTATTTTATGTGCACAGAGGTGTTTATAGTATTTCCTAATGGTTACTTGTATTTCTGTGGGGTCAGTGGTGATTTCCCCCTTATCAAGTCTGATTGTATTTGTTTGATTCTTTCTTTTCTTCTTTATTAGTTTAGCTAGTGGTCTATATTATCAATTTTTTCAAAAAAAATCTTCTGGATTTGTTGACATTTTGAAGGGTTTTTTTTGTCTTTATCTCCTTCAGTTTAGCCCTGATGTTGGTTATTTCTTGTCTTCTGCTAGCTTTGGGATTGTTTGCTCTTGGTTATCTAGTTCTTTTAGTTGTGATGTTAGGTTGTTAACTTGAGATCTTTCTAGCTTTTTGATATGGGCATTTAGTGCTATAGATTTCCCTCTTAACACTGCTTTAGCTGCATCCCAGAGATCTTTGGTACATTGTCTCTTTGTTTTCATTAGTTTCAAAGAACTTCTTGATTTCTGCCTCAGTTTCATTATTTATCCAGGATTCATTCAGAAGCAGGTTGTTTAACTTCCACGTAGTTGTGTGGTTTTGACTGAATTTCTTAATCTTGAGTTCTAACTTGATTGTGCTATGGTCTGATAGACTGTTTGTTATGATTTTGATTATTTTGCATTTGCTGAAAAGTGTTTCACTTCCAATTATATGACCAATTTTAGAGTAAGTGCCATGTGACAATGAGGATAATGTATATTCTGTTGTTTTGGGGTGGAGAGTTTTGTAGATATCTATCAGGTCCACTTGGTCTAGAGTTGAGATCAGGTCCTGAATATCTTTATTAATTTTCTGCCTCAATGATCTGTCGAATGTTGTCAGTGGGGTGCTAAAGTCTCCTACTGTTATTTTGTGAGAATCTAAATCTCTTTGAAGGTCTCTAAGAACTGTTTTATAAACTGGTTACTCCTGTATTTGGTGCATATATATTCAGGATAGTTAGATCTTGTTGAATTGAACCTTTTGCCATTATGTAACACCCTTCTTTGTCTTTTTTGATCTTTGTTGGTTTAAAGTCTATTTCATCAGAAAGTGGGATTCTGACCCCTAATTTTTCTGTTCTCAACTTGCTTGGCAAATTTTCCTTCGTTTCCTTATTGTAGACCTATGTGTGTCTTCACATGTGAAATTGGTCTCTTGAAGACAGCATACTGATGGGTTCTGGCTCTTTATCTAGCTTGTCATGCTGTGTCTTTTAATTGAGGTATATAGCCCATTGACATTTAAGATTAGTATTGTTACATGTGAATTTGATCCTGTTGGATCAAATAATGCTAGTTGGTTATTTTGTAGACTTTTTTATGTGGTTGCTTCATAGTGTCACTGGTCTGTATTTCAGTGTCTTTTTGTAGTGGCCAGTAATGGTTTTTCCTTTCCAAATTTAGTGCTTCCTTCGGGAGCTCTTAAAAGGCAGGTCTGGTGGTGACAAATTCCCTCAGTATTTGCTTGTCTGGAAAGGATCTTATGTCATTTCAGTCTTACGTTCAGCACCTCAGCATACATTGAGGTCAAGAGACAAATGTGTATTATGGACAACATGGTATATTCATGATTGTTTTTTCCTCTAGGGCAACAAATCTTTTGTTTCCTGGACCAAACTTGTCTACCTGACTCTTTTCCCCTATGAGATATATAAGATTCTCTTCTGGGTAGCTCATCAGTCCCTCATGCATACCTGAATTGCTGGTGGCTCATCCCATACCTACTGAACCTGGAGGCATAAATCTGGGTCAAAGAGAGGTAGCCTTCACTACATTTAGATTCATACTTCTTGCAAGTTACTAGATCTTGCATTTTAAGAGAAGCTAAAAAACGAAAGAATACAATTTATGTAGTTACATATTTATTCATCGAAATTACTAAATGCTAAAAGAGCTCTCCATGAAAAAGAAATGCTTTAGAAGCTCTAAAATGAAAAAATTGATATCGTTTTATTTATTTCCCTCTAGTAACCTTTGAAATATTTTATTTTTACAATCACATGAAGTCATTTTTTCTTTTTTTTTTTTTTTGAGATGGAGTCTTGCTCTGTCACCCAGGCTGGAGTGCAGTAACATGATATTGGCTCAGTGTAACCTCCACTTCCTGGGTTCAAGTGATTCTCCTGCCTCAGCCTCCTGAGTAGCTGGGATTACAGGCACCCCACCCCCACCCGCCGCACTATGCCCAGATAATTTTTGTATTTTTAGCAGAGACAGCGTTTCACTGTGATGACCAGGCTGGTCTCAAACTCCTGACCTCAGGTGATCCACCTGCCTCAGTCTCCCAAAGTGCTGGGATTATAGGCATGAGCCACCATGCCTGGCCATGAAGTCATTTTTAAAAGGTTACATTGATAATTGATATGTGGTTGCAAAGAAAGGCAGATACTTCATCCTAAGGAAAGAGACAAGCAGGCAAAGCTCAACCCAGAAACAAAGCCTTGGTCTGTGAAAACCATATAGTATGTGCCACTCCGAGCTCTTCCTGGCCCACCCATGTCTGAGATTCAGGGAGACAGTGGTACAAAACTCTTTAGCTTTGAAAGATATTGTAATGCATCATTAATTTGATATTCCCCTATAAGAAAAGAGGGCAATATTTCATTTTCTTCACCCCAGATGGCTGCATCCCAGGATCTAGCTCTCCCCAGTGGAACAGTGGGTGTTGTCTGGGGAAGAGCAGTGGTGCTCAAGCATCTGACCAGATCTGCTCATAAACACTTGAATGAATTCCACAAGAAATCACAGAAATGCTTGGAGGTTGAAAGAATGGTCTTTTTAGTGATGCAGGGGTGAGTTTTAGCAGATGGGACCTGTATCTGTTAAAAGATCAATTACAATTAAAAGGATCAGAACTACTTACCCATCCCTTTTTCTCACAGACTGCCTTTTGGTGCTTCTCTACAATTTGTTTATCAGATTTAATGGATAACTATAACCTTCAGCTAGTTTCCTGGAGAGTTCAGTATCTCCTTAGAAAAGTCTCCAAACATATCACACTGAAAATCTCATCAATACCCTTTGTGCTTTTTCAATTCCTTATGAAGACTACAATTAGATAAAAGCTCACCATTAGCTCCAGAAATGAAACTTTGAACTTTACTCATGCAGCAACAACTTTTTGTTCGTAAACATTGAAAACAGCACAACCTGTGAATTGCATTGATTTGCCATTGTTCAATTTAGCTCTTATAGCTTAAGGAGCACTAGCACATCATTTCAGTTATAAGGAGTGTAGTGTGTACAGATTCTTTTCTCTTTTTTTATGTTTTTGAGATAAGGTCTCATTCTGCACAGTCTGGAGTGCAATGGACTAATCATAGCTCATTGCAGTTTCCAACTCTTGGGCTCAAGGAATCCTCCCACTTCAGCCTCCTGAGGAGCTGGAATTAACAGATGTATGTCACTTTGCCTGACTAATTTTTTTGTTTTTTTTTCTGTAGAGACAGGGTCTTCCTACATCACCCGGGCTGGTCTCAAACTCCTGGCCTCAAGTGATCCTCCCTCCATGGCCTCCCAAAGTACTGGGATTACAGGCATGAGCTACTACACCTGGCCCAAATCTTATTCAATTGATTCCAACTTTCATTTTTATCACTTCCCCCCAACATCTCTCACCATTTGCCCTGCCCCATCTGTTCCTCTTTTCCCTCCCAAGTTTCAACAGTGCTATCTTCCTCAGAACTACATCACATGCCCTAAAACACTTTCACACTTTCTCTCCTTTCTCTCAACCTGCACTCAATCTGTTCAAGGACCAAACATGCCTAATCACAGAGAAGCCTCCCCACCCATCCGTCCAGCCCAGCCCAGAGTCTGAGCACAGGTTACTGCTTGCTCTGGGACTTCTCCACCCAGTTCTGCCTCCCCACCTGCCACCTCTGCTCCTCGCCCAGTGGGCACCCTGAGGCGATCAGCTGCTCTCCCAAGCTAGTTATACCATTATCTTCACTCTCCATCCCTGGAGCCAGTTTTACTGCTCATTGTTCACTAGAGAAAGCAAAAATAATAATAATAATAATAAGGCTTTAATTTTCAGAAGGCACTTAACTAGGGAGGAATTTGGATGCTATGGGACAGTCACGTTCAATCCCTTTTGGTTTTTTTCCATAACCCATCAGAAGAAATACGTTTTACACTTTTACCAAGTGTATATACCTATACACTGAAGAAAATATAAATGAATATAACACACCAGAGGAAGGAACCAAATACACCAACTATATCATGTGCAAAATTACTTCCTGTGAATTCAACCACACATTTGAAAAACAATGGAAATTTAGATAGGATGCATGTACTTTAATATATTATGTACATTTCGGTGTTGTAATTATAATAGCCAACACTTATTCAGCACTTGCTCTGTGCCTGGCACATATATCAAATCACATAATTCTCCTAACACTATGTGGTAGGTGCTGGTATTAGTCCTATTTTATCAACAAGAAAGCTGAGGCACAGAGAGGTTAAATAACTTTTCCAGGGTCACATAGATAGGAAGTGATTGGACAGGGTTTAAACCCAGGCTGATACACACTCCACGACTACTACCCTACCTCCTCCATCAGACATGTGTAACTTTATACCACTACGTAAGGTTACGTTCGCAAAGTATATTGCTGTTTGTCAGTAATTTAGAGGTTTTTCTAGGTTTTTATGATCAGAGTGATATTCTGGTTTCATCTATTACCTTATAATCTTACTCTCTGTGAAATGAAATTCACAGGAAACATTCATATTTGACAGACTTTTTTAAATTTTGAAGATGGCATGGGCTCTCTTAGTGCAATAAATTGATGTTAATAATTACCATATTCTTGCTAATTAAATATAAAACGCTGGAATTATACATTACAATAAGAACCAACTGTGGCGGGGTGTGGTGGCTCACACCTGTAATCTCAGAACTTCAGGAGGCTGAGGCAGGTGGATCACTTGAGGTCAAGAGGACGAGACCAACCTGGCCAATATGGTGAAACCCCATCTCATGTAAAAACACAAAAAATTAGCCAGGCATGATGGTGGGCGCCTGTCCCAGCTACTATTACAGCAGGATTACAGTAGCTGTAATCCCAGCTACTCAGGAGGCTGAGGCAGGAGGATCGCTTGAGCCTGGGAGGTGGAGGTTGCAGTGAGCTGAGATCATGCCACTGCACTCCAGCCTGTGCGACAGAGTGAGACTCTGTCTCAAAAAAAAAAAAAACTATGCAGCAGCTTTTCTTAATGCAATTTTAAAATTTCCTTTCTCATAAGAAAATGTACTTACTACAAAAATATTGACTTCCTAGAATCACAACCTGTTAGAACTAAAAGCAGCCACACTTCAACCAACCTACCATTTTTCCTTTGTGAAAAAGAACCCTGAGACCAAGAGATATGGCAATTCTTCTCAAGGAACAATTTAATTAAAAATGAACAAAAAATTTTATAAAAATTAACCATAACTTTCTGGAATACTACCAAGAAAACTCATTTATAATGTCACGAATGATGTGAAACTTTTAAAAATTAGTTATTTTCTTAAAGCTTCTGTGTTTGAAATATTAAGAATGCATTGTCTTCAAAGCTAAGTTCTATGTGAATAACTTAAGTTGGTCCAAAGAAATAACGAGTCTGAGTATGAATTTATGCTAATTGGGCACACCTACTCAAAACAAGTTTAACAAGTTCTCACTGAGAATATACATTTAGTAGACCTATTAATTTAGCAAAATAATAGTAATATTGACATAAAGCAACTATACCAGCTCACAGGATAATAAGATAGCAGTGGACATAGGACAATGGTCAAATGCTTCCTGAGTTTCACAAGTTTTATTCTAATTCAACTTAGACATGCATCATAAGCTGAGTGTGAGGTAGCATTTATGGTTATGGCGTTATCTGGGAGGTATCTCTAAAGGAACAAATATTTAGTTAGGCAGTAAAAGAAAGACCATTTAGCTTTTAGTAATGTCTCAAATTTCAAAATCGTTTTGGAGAATCTAGCCAGGTAATGATTTTCCTGAACATTGGACTGTCGATGAATTTGTGAAGGTGATGCATGCGTTTCCAAAATCATTTTGAAATTAAGGGCTTACGTTTAAATCAAATATTGACCCCCAAGTTACAGAATTTGGTGGATAATATACATATAAATACAAACAAATCATCACTTTGACCTGATACTGCTTTCAGGTAAAGGTCTAGTAAACTTTTGTATGCATCACTCTCACAAATTCATCAGCTGTTCAATGTTCAAGAAAGCCAGTACCTGGCTAGATTCTGCAAATACCATCCTGATGTGTAATAGCCCCTAGTAAGCAACAGGCCCTTAGATATATAAGCAGTTAGATTGAGAAGATGGATAAGACTGTCACAATCTACTCATTTGCTCAGTGCTACCAAGTATCGGCTAGTCCTACACATGACCCAAAATACTAGAGCATCCACTTATGTTTTAGCAAATTTAGATAATCTCCAGTTTTAAATGCCACAGCTTTCTGAAATTCAAAGACAATTAAATAAACTATATATCCTGTCCTTAAAAATAAGGATGTTTCAAAAGATGGTGATTGATTCATTTCATAAGAATGCAAAAGAAGTGAACATTTCATGTAAAATATACTTTAAAGTTAGGGGTTAAGGAGGTGTTCAACTATGTTTATTAAATTTGAAAATCTTTTTGTCTGCTATCTCTACTGCAGTAAAATGCATACAGTAGATAATCACACTAACAGAATTTCTGATTTTATATTACATTTTCACTTTCAGTGCTTATATCCCTTTACTTACTTAAATATAAATAACACTATTTAGGGTTACTGCAATACATTTATTCATTTATGAACTTTGAAAAGCTTAACAAATTCTTCACAATTTCCCATCAAACATGTGATACAAGGGGGTAATTTAAATATGAGATCATGGCATTTATGTGGCCAACAAACACATGAAAAAAAGCTTAACATCACTGGTCATTAGAGAAATGAAAATCAAAGCCACAGTGAGATACCATCTCATGCCAGTCAGAATGGCAACTATTAAAAAGTCAAGAAACAATACATGCTGGTGAGGCTGTAGAGAAATAGAAATGATTTTACACTGTTGGTGGGAATATAAGTAAGTTCAATCATTGTGGAAGACAGTGTGGCAATTCCTCAAGGATCTAGAACTAGAAATACCATTTGACCCAGCAATCCCATTACTGGGTATATACCCAAAGGAATATGAATCATTCTACTGAAAAGACACATGTACAGGTATGTTAAGTGCAGCACTATTTACAATAACAAAAACATGGAACCAACCCAAATGTTCATCAATGATAGACTGGATAAAGAAAATATGGCACATATATACCATGGAATACTATGCAGCCATAAAAAAGAATGAGATCATATCCCTTGCAGGGACGTGGATGAAGCTGGAAGCCATCATCCTCAGCAAACTGACACATGAACAGAAAACCAAACACTGCATGTTCTCACTCAGAAGTGGGAGTTGAGCAGTGAGAACCCATGGACACAGGGAGGGGAACATCACACACTGGGGCCAGTCATGGGGTTGGGGGCAAGGGGAGGGAGAGCATTAGGACAAATGGCTTATTTATGCAGGGCTTAAAACCTAGATGATGGGTTGGTAGATGCAGCAAACCACCATTGCACATGTATACTTATGTAACAAACCTACATGTTCTGCGCTTGTATCCCAGAACTTAAAGTAGAATAAAAAATAAAAAAATAGGACAGGGCGCAGTGGCCCACGCCTGTAATCCCAGCACTTTGGGAGGCCGAGGCAGGTGGATCACTAGGTCAAGAGATAGAGATCATCCAGGCCAACACGGTAAACCGGGTCTCTACCAAAACTACAGGCGGCATGCACTTGTAGTCCCAGCTACTCAGGAAGCTGAGTCACGAGAATCGCTTAAACCCAGGAGGCGGAGGTTGCAGTGAGCAGAGATTGCGCCTGGTGACAGAGCGAGACTCTGTCTCCAAAAATAAATAAATAAATAAATAAATAAATAAATAAATAAATAAATAAATAACTCATAATAAGGAGTCTAGGCAGAAACAGACATGAAGGGAAAGTTCCAGAATCTGTGTATCTGGTCATTTTGCACCCATTTTTCTTTATGGGCAGGGTTATTTTTTCATATTTGTAATCTCTGCTATTCCCTTAGTAGGGATCCTGCTAACAATAAAGGTTGTATTTGTGAAAAAACAAACAAATAAATAAATAAATAAATAAATATCAGGTCATGGAGCAGATTAGAGGATATCTAAGTTTTTTCCAGTTTTTGTAATAAAAAAGACATTGTGCTGCATTCATTTTTTTACCTGCATTTTTACCTGAAGACAGTATTATTTAGCAAGGTCAATTACATTTTATCTGAAACATTAACATCTTATGCACAAATTAATGAGAAAAATAGAGTCATTACAGAAAAATTAACTTATTCATATATCTTGTTATTAAATAGTTAATCTCAAAAATACATATCAAGTTTTTATACAATATTCTGTGCCAGATGCAACATATAGTTGTAGGCACTCGGTAAACACCAGTGGAATAAATCAAAGACTATAACCTTAAATATTACAAACTAAAAATTCTTTGTGGGTGAAAAAACAATAGTAATAAATTACTCATTATTTGTTTTAAAAACTATGTCTTGGCTCACTTATGTTAGCAGTTTAAATGGTCAGTGGTTCTCTGACAGTTTGTATTTTTAGAATATGAGAGTCTCCTTTTAAATATTGATTCAGCTTGTGTTTATATAAAACCTTTTTACTATATTGTAATATTACTATTAATATCTATCAAAAAATGACTAAAGCTACAACTAATTTAATTTACATTTTATTAATTTTATTGGATTTTATAAATGAGATGATTTTTATAAATATTTGAAAATTCGAATAGCTACTTGGACATATTTACTATTCGTTTACTTTAAATAATGAATGGAAAATATATAAATTTGTATCTATCAATTAATGAGTCTATAAAATTTGATGAGTAAATGTAAGATTTCAGGGGTTCCTTGCAATTATTTCAGCCCTCTAAGCTCCTAGCTTACAGGCTGGGCTCCTCTGACCTGAGGAAAATAAATAATATACCTATAAATACAAAACAATGCTTGCATTTTCTCCATGAGGGCATCACGCTCCCTGGACTGTGACCTCCTTATGAGTATCTTCACTCCTCAACACCCAGCATAGCATCTGAAACATAATAAGAACTCAATCCATGTTTATTGAATGAATAAGTAAATTATTGAATTTTACTAATTGGCAGGCCTCTGTAAATTTATTATCTATCACTTTCTCAAGTTATTTTACTACCAGGATCTTTTCTCTGTTATAAGAATTGATGGGTATTCTTTCACCAAGTGAGTGTATGTTGGCTGTGAGTGTGGGTGGAGGCAAGGGTGTTCCGAGGAGCAGGTGGAATTCCTGCTGGCACTCAGACCATACTGCAGTGCAGGGGTGTGACCTTATTTGTACCACCTCCCTCACAACAAAGAAGGTCTCTGGGAAATGCCCTCTTTAAAGAGGAAGTAACTCTTGAAGGCTAAACTGCACCTTACCAAGGATCCTGGCATGAGGGAACCATGGCTCAAGCAGAGCCTTATTGGATAAGGCCCCATTGGGTAAGGCCCCATTCAATGACATTTATTGCCATCAAATTTAATACTTCTGGATGGAAGCAAATATTTTCAATGGTAAAATATTTTGTTAAGATTCCATAGTTTCTGCTTGGTATGATTAATATGGGTTAGAGTTGATATAACATTGACACAAGATTCCTGATAGAATTAGGTGTTACCTCTCAATCAAGATATCTGAATGTATGCAGATTTACCTGGGTGTTCTTCTCACTAACTCTAAGTCCAAAGTTCTGTGACTCACAATATACAAGTTTGACTGCTTGCATGTGCATTTCCAGAGGTTAGTCATCAGCATTTCCTACCACCTAGCTGATTATATCATGTAATTTTGATGATGTTTGCAGTTGCTCTAGTTGAAAAACCCTCCCAAGAACCAGAGCATGTTTTTAAAACCTGTTTCTTGTTGTAACTCTTGCCATAATTGCCAAAAACGATTTGCTGCTTACTGGCTGCAACTGCAGTGTAATTCTTAAAGTCCCTAGCAGTAGGAAAAATGCTATATATATATATATAACTGCTTGGGATGAAGGGATGAGGAAATAGATGGCTTTAAAAATACTAATTATCATTCAAGAAGTTGTAATGAAGTACAGTTTATACAGCAGTGACTGTGAGATATGGTCTAGAGAGATGCTCTAAGAACTAAAGTGGCAGAGTTTCTGAAAAATAGTGCTTTAATTCAATTTAATTCAAAATATTTATTATGTTTACACTGGATCCCAGGCAATGGTAAGGAAGCAGAGGGAGGAACACATGCTCCCCCACTTTAAGGCCCTTTTAACTTCTCTGGGAGCATGTACACAGGCTCTAGAGTACAGTTCATACCATCATCAACACCGGTTCTCATGGCCACACCCTAAGCCTTAGGAAATCATTTTACTTCTATACATCTAAACTCAAATATGAAAGTTTTAGGACCACAATCTACTATCCTTCTGAAAATCTCATTCCTTTGCTTGTATTAAAAATGCATATGTCTTTTGACCTCACAGACTCCAAACTCATACTCTGCATTTCTTCAGAATTAATCACATAAGGGATCTATTCTTTGCTTCCTTCCCTTTGCAGAACATACCCCATAGTCTGTTTGGATATTCTTGCCAACACTCACCTCCACATAATTCTAAATGTTTCTGGAATTCTCCAACAATCATCTATTTTCAAATTTCTTGGCTTCTTTAGGATTTACTTCCATCTTCTTAGATCTCTGAACGAAGACTGAAACATACCCTTTCTTCTTGAAACTCCACTTTGCTTTCATTCATTTATCCATTAATTCAAAAATATTTATTGAGCAACATTATATGCTAGCTTCCAAGAACATAGTTTCGATTAAAACGTTTTTCTTGTTCTCAGTAAGAACACATGGACACAGGAAGGGGAACATCACACTCCAGGGACTGTTGTAGGGTGGGGGGAGGGGGGAGGGACAGCATTAGGAGATATACCTAATGCTAAATGACGAGTTAATGGGTGCAGCACACCAGCATGGCACATGGATACATATGTAACAAACCTGCACATTGTGCACATGTACCCTAAAACTTAAAGTATAATAATAATAATAAAAATAAATAAATAAATAAATAAATCTCCTCCTAAGAACATATGATTCTATACCCTGGATGTTATGAAATAATAATAACAAAAAAAAGTTTTTCTTGTTCTCGTGGATATAACAATCTAGTAGTGAGGATAGAGAGTAATAATCACACAAATACCTGTAAACTTGGCAACTATGACAGATGTGAAAGAGGAGATGGACAAGGGTTCCAAGAGCTCCTTCTGGACTGAATGTGGTATAAGGTGAGACTGAAGAGTGGGCAAGTGTTAGACAATGTAGGACCTTGCAGCCCAGACGAAGGACAGTTTTTCCCCTTTATTCTAAAAGTTACCAACAGGTGTTTTTTTTAAAAGGTATTGATATGCTTAGGTTTGCTCTTTGAAATTATTTTTCCACCTTTAGTGTAGGAAACAGATTGGCGGCTGGCCAGCATAGATGCAGACCTGTGAGAAAGTTACAACAACAATCCTGGTGAAGGACAATAATCACCTGGCTAACATAGTGATCGTCAAGATGGAAAAAAGTGAATGAACTTGAGAGATATTTTGGATGTAAAAAATCAATAGACCTTGGTGATGGATTAAACTAGAAGTGTAGGAAAAAAAGAATGTTGATAATATCTCTTGGGCTTCTCTGTTGCACAACTAGATGGGGGTATTATTTTCTGGGAAGTGATCACTGGTGAAGATGAGAATGAATTTCCAACACATTGAGTTTGAATTGTATTTGAAACTTCCAAGATAAATGTCAAGTAGGCAACTGGATGTATAGGTTTGGAGTTCAGGAGAAAAGGCCTGGACCAGATAGCTCTATCTATAAGTTGTTATTTGCATGAGATCACTTTTGGGAGGGACAACAAACAGGAAAGAGGGACACAGACCCAAGCTTCATGTGACGATACATTGAATGGGTGGTTAGAGAAAAACGTATTGGCAAAGAAACAGAAAAGTAACAGTCAGAAAGCTGGAAAGAACGGCCGGGCGTGGTGGCTCATGCCTGTAATCCCATCACTTTGGGAGGCCGAGGCAGGCAGATCACGAGGTCAGGAGATCGAGACCATCTTGGCTAACACAGTGAAACCCTGTCTCCACTAAAAGTACAAAAAAATTAGCCAAGTGTGGTGGCGGGCGCCTGTAGTCCCAGATACTCGGGAGGCTGAGGCAGGAGAATGGCATGAACCCGGGAGGCGGAGTTTGCAGTGAGCCGAGATCACGCCATTATGCCACCGCACTCCAGCCTCGGTGACAGAGCGAGACTCTGTCTCAAAAAAAAAAAAAAAAAAAGAAAGTTGGAAAGAACGTCAGGGGAATTTCAGTGCGCTTCCTATTCTCCTATCTTCAGGAGTCGTATGGAAACTTTTTATCTTGAAACATTGCCTTTGATTTAAATTACATTGGATTGAGCTAGTTCTTTGACTTCTTCGAAGCACCTTTCTGTCTCCTTTGCTGACTCTTCCTCTTTCTAAGCAAATGTAGACAAGCCAGTTTGCTCTTCGGATATTTTCATGTCTTTCTCTTCAGCTCTCCCTACATGATTTCCTCCACTTATGCGATTTCATTAACACCTTTAAACTGACAACTTTTACATATGCATTTTTAATCCTCATCTCTATCTTCAGATGGACAAAACATCTCATCGAGTTGCTGCACCAATACTATATATGTACACTACTCCAGAAAGTCAATTATGAAGCTTAAAATATTTTTACTTTTTGTTATAAAACAAAGGCCTATTAATAGTAAACTGTAGAAATGTGTCAGAAGAATAGAGAATTAAGCATACAATTATTTCTTCAGTTAACAGATTTTAGTGAATAATTCCAAAAAACTTCTATGCATATATAAAATACATCCACACAACGTATTTTTATTTTTATACACAAGTGTTCACATTGGGCCCATTATTCTACACACTTGATTTTACACTTACTGTAAGTTGGACATCATTCATTATCAATATATAAAGATGTCACTTTTTTTTATTATGCTGTACAAATGTACCCAAATTTTCTGACCAAATTCTATTCTAATAGACCTTGTGGTTGCTAAGAATTTTTCGTTATTACAACAATAATGAAATGAACATCTTTGTAGGTAATTTTTAATCAGTTGTGCCAGTGCATCTTGAGCTAAATTCAGGGAATAGAAATTGTTGCATGAAAGTGTATATATTTTTTAACTTTGTTAGCTGTTGTCAAATTGCTGTCCGAAAACATTATATCAACTTACATTTTCACTTCAGTCAAGTGAATGATTTTCTACTTCTGCCTCAGCAATAGATACCTAGTATTTATAACCAAAATCTAGTACTTTTTTTATAAAGTGCCAATCTGATGGGTGAAATTTTTTTCACTTCTTTGGTGGTTGTTGTTGTTGTTGTTGCTTTGCTATTTATATATCTGATTTTGACTGAGGGTGAACATCTTTACTTCTGCATATTAACCATTTTTATATTTTTCTAAGTGCAAGAACTATTTGTGTTCATGTAACTGAAAGACCTCTTTATTTCTTTTGCCTATTATTCTTTTGAGTCATCGATTTTTTCTTATAGTTTTACAAGAGTTAAGTATATATTTTGGAAACTAGACCTTTGTTTGTTATATATGTAAAAAACCTTTTTTTCTACCTTGCCACTTTTTTTGTTTTGCTTATGCTTACTTATCATATGGACATTTTAATTTTTATGTTGCTAAATGTGTCAATCCTTTATTGGTCCTGGATTTAGATAGACATTCCCCACTTCAAGGTACTTCCATTTTTTTTTTTTTTTTTTTTTTTTTTGAGACGGAGTCTCTCTCTGTCGCCCAGGCTAGAGTGCAGTAGCGCGATCTCGGCTCACTGCAAGCTCCGCCTCCCAGGTTCACACCGTTCTCCTGCCTCAGCCTCCCGAGTAGCTGGGACTACAGGCGCCGCCACGCCTGGCTAATTTTTTTGTATTTTTAGTAGAGACGAGGTTTCACTGTGTTAGCCAGGATGGTCTCGATTTCCTGACCTCGTGATCCGCCCGCCTCAGCCTCCCAAAGTGCTGGGATTACAGGCGTGAGCCACTGCGCCCGGCCGGTACTTCCATTTTTACTCAGTTATTTTTTCCCTACTATTAGTTTCTTTTACATTTAAATCTTTTTTCCATCTGGAACTTTTTCTGGCATAAGAAGTAGGTTGATTTTGTTCTAAGTGGCTAGCCACATGCTCAACACCATCTTTTGAGTTATGTACATTTTGCCCAGTGATTTGAAAAGCCATCTTTATTTCAGACTAGAGATCTTTTGTTAACTCCTCTATTAAGTTTATTTCTGGATCTCTAATTTCCTTAATACTTTATTCATTTCCCAGTTCCAAATTGCATGAATAACTATAGTATCACAATGTTTAGTAACTTGTCAGACGTGACTTTACTAATTACTATTCTTTTCCAGAATGTTCATTTCTATTCTTGATTATTTGTTGTTCCATATGAAATATGAAATCATTTTGACAAATTTCACACACACAAAAGACTTGGAGGTCTTTTTATGATATTGCCTCTTTCTGTACAAAAACAAGAGCACCTTTCTATTGATTCATGACTTCTTTATGTCTCTTGCGAAAGTTTGAGGTTTTTGTCAGGCAGGTAGGTGCTACACATTTCTTCTCAGCTTCTTTATAAGATCGTTTATACTTACAGTTGCCGCTTGAAATGGGACATATTTATTTCATTATATTGTGTAACTGATAATTAGATTATTGAATTTTATTAATTATGTACTCAACATTCTTAATTAAATTTTCATGTGTCTTACAAGTTATAATTGATTCTCTTGGAATTCCTATGTAGACAAATTTATGGTCTATTAATAATACTTACTCCTTTCCAATATTTTCCTTTGGCTATTACATCTAGAAAACATTAAGAATGTAATAGTGAGATTATTTTTCCCCTGATTTTAGTAAGACTGTGTTTACCATTTGGACACTAGGAATAATAAATTTTTGTATAATACATCATTTTTATTAAGTGAGAAACCATCCTTTTTTTATATTTGTTTTTCCATTTAAAAACAACTGATGAATTATATCAAGCTTTTCAAAACATGCATAGAAGTTATTTTTTAATTTGAGTTATTATAATGATTAATTACTGTAATAGATCTTTTTAAACATTAAACCGCCTTGCATTTTTAGAAAGAATTTCAATTGGTCATGACTTATTCTTTTACTGTGCTCCCCAAATTGATACATCAGTGTATTATTTCAAACATTAGCAATTATATTAGTGAATATGATTATTCCATTTGGCTTGTTGTTGTGTTGCATTTTGTGTTTGTTGTCTTTGTCTAATTTGTTTGCAGAATCATTTTTTATAATCTGTCAATGACTAAAGATATAAATTAAAACCTCTTTGTCCTATCTACTTTGCCTGTGGGTTTTTTTTTAGCATGTTACGCTGTTTCACCTGATGCAAAAATATTTATAGCAATTACCTCTTCACCATATATTTGCAATCTACATATTTAGTTGTCTCATTTTTTTTTAATTTCCCTCATCCAAACAGGAAAAGAGGAAGTCAAACTCTCTCTCTTCACTGAGAATATAACCGTGTATTTAGAAAACCCTAAAGACTCCATGCCAGAAGTCTCTTGGAACTGATATATTATTTTAGTAAAGTTTCAAGATACGAAACCAGTGTACAAAAGTCAGCAGCATTTTTTATACACCAATAACATTCAAGCTGAGAGCCAAGTCAAGAATGCAATCTGATTCATAATAGCCACACAAGAAAATAAAATACCTAGGAATACATCTAACCAAGGAGGTAAAAGATATCTACAAGGAGAACTACAAAACACTACTTAAGAAGTTACAGATGACATAAATGAAAAACCATTTCATGTTCATGGATTCAAAGAATCAATATTGCTAAAATGGCCATACTGCCCAAAGCAATCCACAGACTCAATACTATTCCTATGGAGCTACCAATGTCATTTTTCACAGAACTAGAAAAAACTATTCTAAAATTCATGTGAAACCAAAAAAGAGCCCAAATAGCCAAAGCAATCCTAAGCAAAAAGAACAAGGTTGGAGACATCACATTACCCAACTTCAAACTATACTATAAGGCTACAGTAACCAAAATGGCATGGTATTGGTTCAAAAACAAAAATGGCATGGTACTGGTAAAAAAACAGACACATAGACCAATGACATTAAAAATATTAAGAGAAATGAACATTAGAAAACTTGATTTTTTTCTAGAGTTTAAAATGCCTAAAATCAAAACTTTAAATTGTCCCTTGTCCCATAAAATGTCCTTTATTGCTATTCTTTATTGTTGGTGGATGTTCTATGATCCAATTAAGGATTGAACATCGTATTTAGTGTAGTTTAGTTTAGTTTAGTTTTTTTTTAAGTTCTGGGATACATGTGCAGAACATGCAGATTTGTTACATAGGTATACATGTGCCATGGTGGTTTGCTGTACCTATCAACCCATTATCTAGGTTTTAAGCCCCACATGCTTTAGTTGTCTCTTTTGTCTCTTTTAGTCTAGTACAATCCCCTATTATATTTTGTATGTCATAAACAATGACATTTTTGAAAGATCCAGCTTATTTTTATTAGAAATTCTAAAATTGATGTTTTTTGGATTGTCTCCTCTTTTGCAAATTCAGGTTAAATATTTTGGGCAAGAATACTATGTGTGACATTGTATAGTTTTCACTACGTCATGAGGAGGTACCTATTGTCAGTTTGTCTCATTATTAACAATACTAGGTTTTATCCATCAGTAAGATGGTGAGATACTTGGAGACCATGTAAACTCCTAATTTTCTAACACTTTTACTCAATAGTATAAATACCCATTGATGGTCTTTGTCTGAGTCCATTATTTATGTTGCTGGGTGCAATATCTCAATTTTCTACTTCTATCATTTTCTTCTCTATTTACTAGCAATCTTCCCTAAAGAAAAGTTTACTCTTCATCACCACCGCCACCCTTTTGAGGAACACTATGGACTCGTGTATTCTTTTTCATTCAGCAAGCCAAATAGCTCATCAGCATCAATTTTTAGTACTTTTTGCAACAAAGACACTAAAACTATGATTATGTAGCAAAAGTCTTTATTATTATAAGGTATATGCTGTAGTAATTAAGTGGCACAATATCTACAACTCACTTTTAAATTATTCAGCAAAAGATGTGTTTATACATAGAAAGAGCTAATAGGGCAAAATGTTAACATATTGTAAATCTGGATGAAGGTTTGAATTTTTAAGCAAAAATAGGGAAAAACAAAACACAAACAAACAAACTAAATGTTAAAAACTGATCAGTTCTTCCACAAAAACCCCTAACAGATTCTTTTTTTGTTATTAATAGGATAAGTGTCTTCCCTTTGCACCTCATTTCAAAAGAAGGAAAGTGTTTCCCCTGAGCCTCAATCACCCTATTCCTCCACCCACTTTGAAACTGCCGTCTAGTATTATCTATTTTAACTTCATCATGCTCCCATCTCTTCCCCTTCCCATTGAAACCACACTATTTCAGGTTCTTTACCTAAACTATTATGGTAGCCTCCAAATTCATCTTTCTCCCTGTAGTGTCTCTCGCCTACCTACTCATTACAAAGCTTCCAGGACAAACTCCAAAAACACAACTTTAAGGTCAATACCTTGCTCAAAAGCCCACGCTGATTCTCTCTCTACCACTGAATATAGTCCAAATTTCTCAGCAGAACGTTCAAAGTCAGTCACATTCTGCTTTCATTCTGTTCTATTATCAGCCCTGCTAACTCTCACAAGTGAGACACTTAGTCCAATATGAACTCCTTTTGGGCCTTAAAAATAGGTATTTCTTTCTGTCTTCTTTCCCATCCGCATCTTTATTTGTTGTGAATGTATTCATCCCAAAAATTTCAAAATCTACCTCTTCCATGAAGTGCTCTCAAATTCCTTTAATGGGAAAATTATTTCCCTTTTTCAGGGGCTCATAAAACACTATAGATCTTTCCTATACCACATATGTCAGTGTGCTTGGTAAAAGGAACAAGCCTGCCTCATCACACCTTTGAGATCCAGTCAAGATGATAGCCTTCTTAAACTTTGGAATTTCTAGTATCTATTTTTTAAAAATTTCTCCTGGCTTGCTGAGAATGATGCTTTCCAGCTTTATCCATGTACCTGCAAAGGACATGAACTCAGCCCTTTTTATGGCTGCATAGTATTCTATGGCGTGTATGTGCCACATTTTCTTTATCCAGTCTATTATTGATGGGCATTTGGGTTGGTACCAAGTCTTTGCTATTGTGAACAGTGCTGCAATAAACATACCTGTGCCTGTGTCTTTATAGTAGAATGATTTATAACCCTTTGGGTATATACCCAGTAATGGGATTGCTGGGTCAAATGGTATTTCTCGTTCTAGATCTTTGAGGAATTGCCACACTGTCTTCCACAATGGTTGAACTAATTTACACTCCCACCAACAGGGTAAAAGTGTTCCTATTTCTCCACATCCTCTCCAGCATCTGTTGTTTCCTGACTTTTTAATGATCGCCATTCTAACTATGTAACAAACCTGCAGGTTCTGCACAGGTATCCTAGAACTTAAAGTAAAATCAAAAAAAAAAATTAATTATCCTGGCAACTAGCACAGTCCCTACCAGGGCCAAGAAACATTGGTGCAATTGAATTTTTAAAACTGCAGTCAAAAAGCAGTTTCTGAAAATGATAGAGTAAGCTGCTTACATGCCCATGGGCTATACACATACCCCTAAATGGAAAATATCCCGGACAAACATCAATCACGACTGTTACCTTTCATATTAGTATCATCACTATCAAAAGCCGGGTCTTCAAAAATGAAAGGCAATGGTGGGAAAATCTGAAGACCATGAGGGTGATGGCACTTTGTTTCCATCATAAACAATAAATAACCTGGAGACATAAATTTGCCATAAGGTTTTTACAATATGAAGTCATTTTCATCTGAGAGGAAATATGGAGTTATTGCATTTTCTTTTCTTTTCTTTACCTTTTTTTTTTTTTTTTGACAGGGTCTCAGTGTGACCCAAGCTGCAGTGTGGTGGCATGATCTTGGCTCAGTACATCCTCTGCCTCCCGACCTCAAGCAATCCTCCCACCTGAGCCTCCTAAGTAGCTGGGACTACAGGTGTGCACCACCACACCCAGCTAATTTTTGCATTCGTTTGTAGAGACAGGCTTTCTCCATGTTGCCCAGGCTTGTCTTGAACTCCCAGGCTCAAGCCATCCTCCTGCCTCAGCTTCCCGAAGTGGTGGGATTACAGGCATTAGCTACTGCGCCCAGCCTACAGCACTTTCTTGAGAAGAGGCATGACATAAAGAAAGCAATGTTTTAGAAACACTATTCTGGAAAAGAAATATAAGATGGATTAAAATGAAGAGTTTTGATACAAAATGTATAATTAGAAGTATGCACAGCAATGCCAGGTAAGGGGGGCCTGGAGAGAAACCATGAGAACAGAAATGAAGACCGAAAGGCAAAGTGCAGACAATAGAAGCAATTAACTATGGCTGCATTCAATTAAACACTATAAAATTTAAAGTATAAGATGAGAGATTTAGGTAAGCTACAAAGAAAGAAAGAAATTAAGTATTTCAGCAATCAGTTCTATTATGCCACAAATGTGTAGCCATTAACATTATAAGATTTCTCTCATGTCACCTCCAATAAAACTGGGCTATGGATCCCCAAAGCATCTTATGCATGCTTCTGTTCAGCAAGTGGAAAAAAAATATGTTGTTTTCCCCATTCCACAGCCTGGAGCCACATGAGGGCAAGAACCATATTCTATTCATCTTTGTAACCTCAGTCCCTAATATAGTGCAAGGAACATAGTAGGTCAAAGAAATAAATGCCGTAGAACTGGCCTGGTGATAACGTATTACAAGTAAAAAAAAAAAAAATAGCCTGAAGTTGCATATGAAATCCAAACACTACAGTGGGACTGTGGCTAACCCACGGAGGTGTATGAGTAGAACAGTCTTGCAGAAGGAAGTAGTATTACTTCTGTGTCAGTGTGTTTGCAGCTACAAGGTAAGCTCCTTAGAGCAGAGTTCAAAATTGTTTTGAACACAGTGCCTACTGCAGTGATGAACATGTAGCAATACTCAGAATTATCATATATTTTTAACTTTTTTTAAGCACAAGCAATAATAGCTTAGTCTCTTTCACTATTCTTATTTCATCATAAAATACTTACATATTATATTAGAGAGAGTTCACAGTTCTCAAAATCTTTTGAGATTTTCCCTTGTTCATAAACATTGTTTCTATATAGAGAAAAGCATATAAAGATGTGATGCTGTTGAATTCCCGTTCTAGAATTTACTAGAGAAAAATAATTAAGATTTCCCTTAGATCTGGTTTAAAAAAAAAGGAAGAAGAGTTAGGCTGTAGATTATTTTGGTCAATTATAAACAAAATCTCTCTAAGCATATAAAATTAAAAATACAATTTTATTATAAATATCTTTTTCTCAGTGATTAGTTTTTTATTTATTTATTTATTTATTTTTTAATTTGAGATGAAGTCTCGCTCTGTTGCCCAAGCTGTAGTGCAGTGGCACCATCCCAGCTCACTGTAACCTCCCCCTCCTGAGTTCAAGCAATTCTCCTGCTTCAGCCTCCCGAGTAGCTGGGATTACAGGCGTCTGCCACCACGCGTAACTAATTTTTGTACTTTTTAGTAGAGACAGGGTTTCACCACATTGGCCAGGCTGCTCTCAAACTTCTGACCTCAAGTTATCCGCCCCCCTCGGCCTCCCAAAGTTCTGGGATTACAGCCATGAGCCACTATGCCTGGCCTAGTTTTTAAAATTTTAATGGCTACTTTCAGTCATCATGATTTTTGTTCACATCCTTGAGATCAATTTTGTGACTTCTACTAAAATCAACTAATCTACTCATAAGTCATATTTCATACTGCAAGCTATAATCTCTTCATCTAGTCAAGGGATTGTCAAACATTTTCTGTAAAGGGCAAGAGAAGTAATTATTTTAGGCTTTCTATGCCAACATGGTCTCTGTCATAACTTCTTAGCCTTGCTGTTGTAGAATGAAAGGAGCCACAATTTATATGCAAATGACTATGGATGTGTTCAACTAAAAAAGAACAAAAACCACACAGTGGACCCTATTTGGCCCATGGCAATAATTTGCTGACATCTACTTAAATTCATTATTTTTACTTTTATTAGGAAAATTTTCAAATATACACAAAACAAAGAAAACCATATACTATCATTTAGATTTAACAGTTGTTAATATTTTGCCATATTTATTTTATCTGTTTCATTGCTGAATTATCATGAAGAAAATTTCCATCATCATGACATTTCACTCCTAATCTAATTCACATATCTTTAAAAATAGACATAATATGGCCAGGCACGGTGGCTCACACCTGTAATCCAAGCACTCTGGGAGGCCGAGGAGGGTAGAACACTTGAGGTCAGGAGTTCAAGATCAGGCTGGCAACATGGTGAAACCCCATCTCTACTAAAACTACAAAAAATTAGCTGGGTGTGGTGGCTCACACCTGTAGACCCAGCTACTCAGGCAGCTGAGGCACAAGAATTGCTTGTTCTGGGAGACAGAGGTTGCAGTGAGCTGAGATCATGCTACTGCACTCCAGCCTGGGCAAGAGAGCTAGATGCATCTCAAAAAAAAAAAAAAAAAAGAAAAAAAGACATAATATAATATAACTTGATAAAAATATATCATAATTTTCTACAGTTCCTATTTAAATTTTCCCAGATATTAGATGTCCCAAAATTACTTCTATAGCTCTTTTGTCCAAACCAAAAATCCACTTACCAACCAGACATTGCTGTGACTGTTATATATTAAAAAGAAAAGTATCTTTTAATCTAAAATGTAGCCCCCATCTCCCAGATGTATGTGGGTGTGACACTGACTCTTTGAGGAATAGTTTAATTTTAAACAATGTGAACAAGATCTACAATCAATATATCTCATGGTAATATTAATACAGTATAGAGGCAAACAGAAAATTTTTATTTATATAATGCCTAACATATTTACTTCAATTTCTCCTCCAGTTTTAAGTTTTTCATCTTTCACCTATTTTTTAAACAATTTGTAGAGTTCATTAGGATAATTTAGACACATATAAAACTAGAGGTTCACATATAACATTAAAACATAGTTAACAATAATTTATTGTATATTTCAATATAGCTACAAGAGAAGAATTTCCTAACACAAAGAAATAAACGTTTAAGGTGACGGATGTCACAGTTGCCCTGATTTAATCATTATAACATTGCATATAGGTATGCAAACATCACATGCACCCCAAAAATATGTACAGCTATTACATATAGATTTAAAAATACTTTATTGCTAAAAGGAAAAAAAAAGCACATTCCAAAGAATTTCTCTAAAATATGAGTCCATGCTATGGATGCTATGTAAATGAAGGTGGATAAAACAGTTACTGTTATTAAGCTTGAGAACTTCTAGATCAATAAAATGTGTTACCTTTATTTAAATATGAGGATTATTTTGTTTTTCAAAATTATTTTTTTAGAGGCTGATTATTTTGTTTTCTTAAAGGGTATTGCAATATTTCAAGCTAACAACAAATGTAGAAATGCAAACACTTAAGTTACATTCTGGAGTTTGCAATGCCTTATGAAAAAGAGGAAAATCCTCTTCTCTAGAGAATTTTAGTCCCTATGGAAACCTTTGTCAGCTCACCAGGGAAATTCCGAAAGGAAAAATCACCCCAAATTTCATAAAATTTTTATGAAATGATAACTGTTGCTATGTACGTGCAGGTACACATACCAAACAATGTTCAGAGTAAAGAAAAGGAGTTCACTGAGATGGGAGAGAAGAAGCAACAGTGTGATGTGAGGTTACAGATGACGTTGCTGGAAGAATGAATTGAAAACAATGTGAATACAGAAATGAAACAAACGGTTTGTGTTGCCTATGTTTTAAAGTATCTTAACTCATTGGCATTTGGAAAGAGGACCACTAAGTCAGGAAAAGGGACAGGACCAACTGAGATAAGAGTACATGAAGGAAAACTAATTAAATGTGCTCATTGAAAGCTGGAACAATGGTGGAGTTCTCAATTAAGAAAAGGCATAGGGTAGATTGAGAGAGCTGAGTTTGTAAAAACCAGAAGTTAAGGCTTGGAGTAAGAGAGAAAATAGACAACAAAAGCAATGATGTCTGCACTGTCTGATGTGGTAGCCACTAGCCACATGTGGTTATTTAAATTTAAATGAAGCAAAGTTAAATATTCTCTTCCTTAGTCATAACCATATTTTAAATCCTCAGTAGTCACATATTATAAGTGGCTACCATATCTGACAGCATAGATAGAGAACATTTTCGTATTGCGGAAAGTTCTACTGGATAGCACTGTTCTGAGCACATTAAAATGAGTAAGAAAGAGAAAAAGGCAGGGAAGGAGGCAAAGGGGAGAAAGTGATTAATAATTTCCCTCTCCCACTGTGTTTAACATCGTATTGGCTCTCATGTTACTGCCAAGACAGACGCTGCTCTGCAATGTTGGAGTTCTATCACACCTCCTCTCCAGAAAGATGTTTGAGAGGTTGCTGCTTTATGAATCCCCTAGTCAGATAGGATTATTAGAGCAAGGCATTGAGTTAGGGGTGGAGCCAGGGTTAGGTTTAAGGAAACGTAATTTAATGGATGAAGGAGGCCCCCATGCCTGCCCTAGCATCATGCCCAGAATCCAAGGTACAGGAAACATTGACTTGCCACTGGAAAGCTGCAAGAGTAGGTGCAGTTGTCTCTGGTGCCCAGTGAGTCTTCTGTTATTCATGGTCAAACAACATGATACTAGTATATTGCTCAGACTAAGTCATAGGTTGATACAGTCTATTTTACTTGACATTTCTCATTAGAGAAAATTGGCCAGCCCATCTTTCTACATTTTATTTATTTACATCTGCTTTTACAATCATAAGCATTCTTATTCACTGCAAATAAACATGGGCAACCTATCTCCTCCCCTCTACACTGTATGATGGATAGTATGAAAATTCAAACCACATATCTTCTTTGCCACAAATCTGTAGTGAAATGACAGCCTTCTATAGACCCTCTGACCCTCAGAGATTTTCTTCCTTTTGGAGACATTTTGAGTATCTTTTTGACCATACTCAACATCTTATCAGATAGGTGTCTTGTTCCAAGTAGCCGTTTCAAACTCTGAGGGCATCCAGTGTCTATGAGCTTCCTGCCACTCACAATATTTATACTAGACGTTGCCAGGGGAAGAGAAGAGAGTCCAAAAATATGTCCAAATGCTGCCCTGTGAAGGTTGCTATTTATTTTCACAAACCTCAGGGCTGCGTTCAGTTTCCCATCTACATGTGTAGGCAGCCATTTCTTCAGTGTATTCCCTATGCTCTAATTGGCTCACTGTACAGATTCTTGGCTCCGTGCTTAGGAATTGTCATTGACTTTTAACCCACCTCACCTGCTGAGCAGCTTTCTGTGTTTCCATTAGTATTTCAGGCACCGAATCTCATTTTTAAAGTTATTATCAGGATTTTAATTGGTGGTTCTCACTATTCACCCTTAATTAAGTTTAGTAATATTTAAATTTTTATTTTGTTGCATTTAAAAAAAGAATCATAAAGAAAGAAAAATAATTAGGGAGAGAAAATAATTTCTTTAGAAGGAAAATGGAGGATTCCTTAGACTGAAGGCTGGTCAGTTAATGGGAATTGTGACTTATGCAGAGGATTTAATAATTGTAAGTATCATGGTTTTACTTGTTTGAATTAATAACTTTAAAAAAACCTCACTCTGGCATCAGTAAATTTTCTGCCTCTTAACAACTGAAAATAACTGAAACTTTCCCAACATCTACTAAAATGGAAAGTTTGTAATTTTCTACTATGACCTGAGGGTTTGGCTACAAACAGATAATCGAATGAATAAGATGAGCATTCAAGTTATACCTGCCTGTTTAATATGGGGAGAAACTAAACCATCTGTAAAGAAAGCATGGGGTGAGAAGCCCCCATCACCTTTATAACCCTCAGTATTTCTGTTCACTTTAAGAGCCTGCCACTGAAAACATTCAGTAAAGGAGTGAATCTTCCTTGCCCCATCAAGAGTCGCCTTTCAGCTAGAAGAAGGGTGTGTCCCCAAGTTTTCACCTGGGAGCAATGATGATCTTGTCAAGCATTTCAGTGAGACCAGCCCAAGTTTTTAGGGTGGGGATCCAGACTGGTTATACGTACCTTCAGTCCTTCTCCCAGAGGAAGGCAGAAACACCTCAAAGCCTGCATGTAAGAACATCTACTGAGAAATTATTTTAATCAGACACCAGCTGAGCGGGAGAAAGAAAAAGAACAGAGAAGAACAAACAAAACTCCCTTGGTCTTGGATGTAAGATAATCCAGCAGAAATGGACTGGAGTTTCTTCAGAGTAGCTGCAGTGCTGTTCATTTTTCTGGTGAGTGGATTCTGGTAAAAGTCCTTCATAATCGTGCTCATTGTAAACAAGTGAAAACTTTTTAGAAAATGTTAGTAGGCGTCATTTCTAACCTAACCCATTAAAAATGTATGTTAATGACAAGATGATTTTATAAACTAGATTTTTCAGTAGCATTTCTCTCTTTAATTGAAGACTCAAGATCATGTTAATGCATTAGTGTCAACTCATTGTATTACATCTCTGACATTGAAGTCATTGCTAAGTCATGCTGGGAAAAGATTGAATTTAGGAAATTCCTATCGCTAGTTAGTAGCACTTTGTGGTTCAAAATCTCTTTTGCAAGAGGGCTTTTAAACTAAATATCACAAGTGTGTCTGGATTTTTACCCTTTTTTTTTTATTTTTTGTATGTTTGTTGGTGGAATTACTCTAATTTTTAAAACATAAAAATAGCACCACATAATTTAAAATCATAGCAGTTTGTGGCTGGTCTCACTATCCAAATAAACTTATCAGTTGCATATTTGGTTAGAATCTGTATCACTACTATAAAAAGCCCCACACTGTTTAACTATGATTTTATTTAAAACATTTAATTTCAAAAAATGGCAGTATAGGAGGTTTATAAATGACATATTAAGTGAAGAAGTGGCTATAATTAAAGAGTAAGTATAATTATTATTACACTCAATTTTACCACTGGAATGTCAGTGATGACTGTGATATAAAAGTTGTGCACTTGATGGTCAGACGAATGTAATGAAATACTTTATCATTGCCCCCTTACATGTAATTAGTTTTCTCGTTGTAGAGATAATACTAAGTGCACCACTAATGTATTATGTCAATTTCACTTTCAGTGAAAATTTGAAAATTGTAATCTCTCTCACAGTAAGGTTAATGTAATTCAAAAAGGCAGGTGCCAAGTAATTTGCCCTCCAGCTTGGCAGGATATATAGTGCTGTGGTTCACATTCGTTTCTACTTGCTTAATTTTTGAACTGGAATGTTGGGTTGGTATAATAAGTTAGATCTTTGATTCAAAGTATGCTGGTTAGTTTGAATTCAGTTTTATTAACTAAGGCGGGACATAATCAGTGGATTTAGTTACAAATGAGCATCAGTAAGCTGGTGGCTTTGGTTCCAAGCTTTCCTTCAGACATTAGTCCTATCCCATGCTCTTTTCAGTGGATATTTAGGATCAGTTGACTTCATTACTTTGGATTTGGTAGGGATCAATGAGTATTATACAGTATGTCATCTGAAATATGAGAGTTTCATATTGTCAGTAATCAAGTACTTTTACTTAAAATTTCAAATACATTTGATCCATTAGGAGCTATTATAGTTTTAGTTGATCAGCTTGTTCAGATAGGTGTACACTAACTTTCATAGAATCTCTAAGACGTGCCTTATTTCTTGATTTATTTATTTCAAATTAATTATAGAATATCAAATTTCTTTAAACAGCCACTTCCTATTTAGTCATTCTTCAATAAAATGTATCATCATCAAAATCGTATATCTTTATTGAACTTTCTCTAGCTGTGCCTAGATTGTTTTTTTGTTGGTTTATGGGGGTTTTTTTGGAATGGGGGAAGAGGAGGTTACCTTATTTTATATTGAAATTAATCACAAGTCTCCCACATGCCTTACGAAAATTTTTTCTCAAAGAACTTACACTATAATGAATTACAATGTTTCATTTTCATGTTGACATCATAGCTTTTTTTTTTTAAAAACATTTCACTTTCTAAGGTTTGGAAGATCAAAATTTATTTTAAGTACTGATTTTACCACATGGGATAATTTTGGTAATTGTCCTTTGGAATTTCCTAATCTGTATTTTTCTTTAAAATAGTTTTTTTCTTCATAAAACAACCACCACTATAGCAAATTATTTCAGTTATCTTTTTTTTTTTTTTTTTTTTTTTTGAGACGGAGTCTCGCTCTGTCGCCCAGGCTGGAGTGCAGTGGCGCAATCTCGGCTCACTGCAAGCTCCGCCTCCCGGGTTCACGCCATTCTCCTGCCTCAGCCTCTCCGAGTAGCTGGGACTACAGGCGCCCGCCACCACGCCCGGCTAATTTTTTTTTGTATTTTTAGTAGAGACGGGGTTTCATCATGGTCTCGATCTCCTGACCTCGTGATCCGCCCACCTCGGCCTCCCAAAGTGCTGGGATTACAAGCGTGAGCCACCACGCCCAGCCTCAGTTATCTTTCTCCTGGTCTCATTATAAATGCATGCTTTCACCAAAAAATGAAAAAAAATCTATGTAAATTATTTATATTCATCTCTACTCAAAGTCAGTAAGTGGGACCCTGCATTAGGAAGTGTATTTGTACAATTGTTAAGGCCTTTGAGATATTTAAATTGGTAGTGACTTTTAAGCAAATCTACCTGAGAACTGGGCAACTATTTGTTTGCAAGCATACTGTGTATTCAGCCCAATGCATCTGAAGGTTGTGAACCTTGTTCAAATGAGTGGGTTGAATCAGGGAGAACAAAGTTGGAGGAGCTGCTCTTACAGCAATCAAGATTGCTCTATGACTATTCTATTGTTCTGACAAGTCTCCTGGACAGACAAGAGATTACACCTGCTATAACACTGCAAGTCAAACACATTTTGTTAATTCTGCATCTATTTTGCTTTCTTCTTTTGGTTTCCATATAATCAGTGTATGGAGTAGAGAAAGGAGTTAGAATATATTTTCTCTAGACCAGAGAACAATGCTTCCTATGCACCAAAGAAATCTGTGTGCCTGTATACGACAATGGTAAAAAGTACAGCATGGTCACTGTGGGAAAGCAAAATAGAGCCAGCGGGATCTCTATGGTTTTAATGATTTCTGAAAATTACTTGCAACTTTGCCAGGTCCAGTTAGTCCATTTAAGTCAATACAAATCTGAAGATGTCTTATTCTAAAAAGGTAAATTTCTGCAGCTCAAGCTCAAAGAACAGAGAAAATGACTTTTATCTATGACTATGAATGATCTGATTATTTTGGTTCATTATATTAACCATTTTCCCCCTCTTTCTATGGGTTAATATTTCATTTCAAAACAAACAAAAAAAACTCCAACCCTCTGACCACCTGATAAACTAACTCCACAGTTAGAACTGAACTGAAATTCTGTAAAATATGAGCAGGAGTTTTTAAGAGTACTTTCAGCACTCAGGCTAAAATACACAGAAAATAATACACATTTCATTACATAGTTCCTAAACTTACTTGAAGACATCTTAAGTCCCCATAATTGTGTTCACAGATGCCTAAAGCAAGAGAAGAACTAACAAACTAGTACAGACCAAACAGAAGACAAGCAAAAGAGAGGGCTCTTTGTGCTTTCTTGAGTGTATATTATAGTGATATGTAGTATAGAGATCGGTGTTTCAGTAAAATATTTTATAGAAAATGGAAGGAACATTTCTGTTCACGTATTCAGTGAAACTTACAAATTGCATTCAAGTGTCATCATTAACAGTTATATGGTGTTCATAAAACTTTATTATTTCGCTGCAGATTTAGGATTAGCATCTTCTATCACATTTACAGAAACAAGTACAAATTTATCATCGCTCAATTGGTTTGAGTTGCCACAAAGTAAAAATATTTTGTCATCCCTGTTTTAGGAAAAGAGTAGAAACTAAAGCACTGAAGAATGCTGTCTTAAATCTGAAAGGCCGACCCTAGGAATAAGATTCACTTGTTTAACAAATCTCATCAATCTAGAAAATTATCTTATCGATACCCAGAGCACTTAATTTCTGGTAACTCTTTCTGCACAACACATTCATCAAAGACATGGTTGCTGAGTATCCCTGTGTCCTAATAGACATTGCCTAACATATCAGCAGGAAGCCTGCTCTGCCAGGCATCACAGTTAGATTTATAATGCTCCCTCAACTCAGGTAACACCCTTGCCCAGTGCTGGGTCATGCCACCCTTGCTGATTATGCTTGATATGCACATTCCTTCAATAGACTTAGACAGATCAAATTTTTTTAAATGCCATTGGCTGCTGATCCATGCTCTTAATTGGTCTATGAGAATAGGGCACAGTTTTTCATACTTGTCTAATGAGAAATCATATCTCTACAAATTAACGGTTGCCTGTTGCTCACAAAACTGCAGGACTGTAAGTTATTTGAAGGCAGATTCTGTGTCTGATTTGCCTTTGTATCCCTTATAGTGCCTTGCACCAGTGCAAGATTGCTTAAAAGATGTCTAATCACACACAGCAGAGGTACCACAGGGAAGTTTTTGGGTAGTTTATACAGCTCTTCCCCTACACACTCCAAAAAATTATCACGCTATTAAACATAGAAATAATAATACTGGATTTCCCCAACATTTTAATGGTGTAGTATTAAATTCATTATGCATTTCATCTGAGACTTACTATAATATTTTTAGGCCTTTAAAAGTCTTAATCTAGTGTTGGATCCTCATAATACACATTCAGTATGTACTTGTAAAATAAACAAACGAAAAGAATAAATTAGAGAATTCAACCCATTGAGATGTTGTCAACCTCAGACTGATACCCTTTGTCAGAGCAGTACAAAGGAAAGATAAGAGGAGGTTTTTAAATAAAGCAAATTGTGATATTTTAGCTTTGTTTCAAGTGCATCCTCGCAATATATATAAAAGTTAACAATTACATTAGAATTGAATGCTTAACAAAAATGTAACAATTATGTTAGGATTCAACGCTTAGCAAAAAGTGACTTGGAAGACCATCTCACAATTATTAAATGCAAGAGATTTTTTTTAATAAAAATAGCTTGTTACTCTCAAACCCATTTTTATTATGTGCAAGGAAGCATGAACTTCAATATTAAAAAGGAAAACATTCAAAATTACTGTAATTGGGGATTTATTAAAATTAGCCTGCGATTTTGTCTCCTGTAACTTTTAAAAAGTACATAAATGGATTGGTTCCTAAAACAGAAACGAAGGGAAAACTCATTGAGGATGCATTTCAGGTGAATTATTTACTGTTTTCATAGAATTTTAGGACTAGAAGGGACTTTTAGTCTCATCTACAGCTGAGGAAACTGAGGCACAGATTGATTTAATGACTTACCCCAACGTCCCTATCCACTGGGCAAAACAGCTCAGATACACTCAGTCAGCCTGACAACCCCTGTGTTCATCTCTAGGTAAATCTCCATCACAGCCTCCATAGCACAGACTCCAAACTCATTTGGGAATCCAAACTTCTCCCCTAATTGTCAGAAAACAACCTCACCCTTACTCCAGGGACAAGGTCTAGGTCATTTAGGAGAGTGTCCTCCAATTTCCCTTCCCCAGTTTATTGATTTTAATCTCCATCCACCTCACCCTTACTCCAGGGACAAAGTCTAGGTCATGTAGTACAATGTCTTCCAATTTCCCTTGCCTAATTGATTGATTTTAATCTCTATCTTTCCTTGCCTTTGTCTTTGAGGTCCTTTCTTTTTCTGCCCATTCTCTCCTGCTCTCCCCATCACAACACTTCTATGAGAATCTTCCTGCTGAACATCTCTTCTTTTAAATCAAAATCTCCTCCTACCTTCTATCTTAACTTTCAAAAATCGTTAGGTTACCCTCTCTCAAAAAATGCTACTATCTTGTCCCTCTGTTCCCTTTTATCACCAATATCTTGAAAAGGTGACCATCTTTATGTCCTCCTCTCCTCCTCTTATTTCCTAATCCCTTGCTGTCAAGCAAGTGCATGTTCCATCCAGCTAAAAATATTCTCTTGAAGGTCCCTCAGAACCTCAGGATTTCCTCAGAATTCACTCTGCTCAACTTTTTTACCTCATCTCTTTCAACCCCATCTGTCTTTCCATTTTCCTTTTCATCTGACCTCCATTATAATGCATTATATTTTTCTATTGTTTCTTTCGCCACTCCTCTCTTTCACCACTCCTTCTCTCCTTCCTTTTTTTTTTTTTTTTTTCTTTTTTGAGACAAAGTCTTGCTCTGTCCCCAGGAGTGCAGTAGTGCAATCTCCACTCACTGCAACCTCTGCCTCCCGGGTTCAATTGATTCTCCTGCCTCAGCCTCCCAAGTAGCTGGGACTACAGGCATGCACCACCATGCCCAGCTAATTTTTGTATTTTTAATGGAGACAGGGTTTCACCATGTTGGCCAGGATGGTCTCAATCTCCTGACCTCGTGATCCACCCACCTCAGCCTCCCAAAGTGCTGGATTACAGGCGTGAGCCACAGTGCCCGGCCCTCTCCTTTCTTTTTTTTTTGTTTGTTTGTTGTCGTTGTTCCTAGTTCTATAAATGTAGGAATTCTCCCAGTTTTATCCTCAATTGCAGGCTGATTCTTGACTGTATCCTCTACTTTAGGAATTTCAAATTCTCACATGATTTCAACTATCCTGCCTGTGCAGATGTACTCAAATCTGCATATGCAGCTTGAACTTTTGCTTGACTTTCGATACGTGTTTCCAATTGCTGATCATCTTCACCCAGGCATTATCTGGCATCACAAACTCGATGTGTTCTAATCCGCTAAATTCTATTACTGTCTTGCTCCCAATCCCACAGTTTAAAACTGCCATCCCCTGAGCTTCCTCCTTCTCTTGAACACCCCCATCCCATTTGTTCTCAAGCACTGCCAATGCTATGCTGCAGTATGCCTTGATCTTTCCCCATCCATTCCCTCTGCCTCTGCTCCAGCGTACTTCCTACTCACCTCCAGTCTGCTTTGATATAGAGACCCTCAACTGCTCACTGTCTGTAATCACTGCCTCTTCCCACTAGTCCTACCAATTGTTGTCAGAGTAAGCTTTAAAACCACGATTTTATCATGCCCTTCCCACGTCTAAATACTTCAATATTTTCCTACTGCCCACAGGCATTTAATATTAGAGCTGGAAAGTTACCTGTGTAAAATTTAGTCTACTCTTGTCATTTTACAAGTGAGAAAACTAAAGTTCAGAGAACTGAGGAAATACGTTGAAGATTTTCCAACTCTATCAAGAGTCAGATTTCACTATTTTGCCTTTGAAAGTCCAAGAGTGACTTTGTATCAGAGTTTATTCTAGACTCTGAGCAACAGAAAATAAGCTTACACCAACCCACGACATTTTTAAGCAGACTTGGCAGTTTTTAGATTACAAATCCAATGGAGAGTCTGACTGTATGACGAAAGCTACTTGGTCTTCTGCCCAGGCTGTCTCTCATGGGAAAAAGAATGACCCAGCTTCATAAAGCTGGAAAGATTTCTTAGTCATCTGCATAGCTTTCCAAAACAAACAGCAAGCACTGGCGCTCCAATGTAGTAAGGGAAGTGCAATAACAGATAACAGATGCATGCACAATTCTGTAGCTATGAAGAAATGGCTTTCAAACAGACAAATAAGGTATGCCCATCTCCCATCCCACACTCACGAACAAGAGAGAGGGAAAAGTGTTCATAAATTCACAGGTAGCAAGGAGCATGCATTTACATGACTACCATTTCATCATTTCAGTTCTGCACCCAAGATGGGCTCTACAGATAACATTTCAGTTACATGTTTTAAAATTTGGGTCATTTACTTTTCTTTGTTTTTCTTCATGCTGTATTACTATTGTTGTATGTAAATATCACCAATCACAAGGATAATAGGTTAGTTTAAAATCAGAATTTTTTGAGTTCTTAAAGTTGCAATATAAATTCTTTGTAGCATGTTTTCCTTAGTAGTAATTTACTTGAGGGAATAGGCTATCTCATATTTTATTACAAAACCCACAGCTCAAGTGAAAATTTATGCTAAATTGTATTGAATTATATTTAGCCATAAGTTAATATCCAAGACTCAATTTCCTCATCTGTAAAATGGAGATAGTATTAGTGGTGACCACATGTATTTGTTGTAAAGATTAAGTGCATAGATTTACATAAATACATAACCTAATACCTAGCTATTATTTAATAAATTATGAGTAATAACAATCATAATTATTAATATTAAACACACAGTGGATATGTAATTCTCATAATAAAAACATTATCTTTTTATACTTCTTATATTGATCATAAATACTTATTTTCTGAATTATCTATTGTGGCAATTTTTTTAAAGTAGATATTAGAGACATTAAGTTTATATTTTCTTTAATGGTACAATTAAAATTAACTATAAAAAGAACTTTTTTATATTTTTAAATGACTACTGTTAGTATTTTTAAATGTAAACTATAATTTTCTTACATCAGTTATACAAATAAAGTTTTTCATACTTTGCAATTCTGAATAAATTCAATTAAAAGTTGAAAATTTCTTATTTAAGGAGAAATACAAGTACAAAATAATAGTAATAAAAAGAAGAATAAATTGAAAGGTAAAAACAAAAATTCTTAGCATCATCATCAGACCCAAGACATAAACCAAATCCACCTGCTATTTGGCTGATAAAATAATTTTAATGACTCACAAGCCTATGGTTTCATGTTGTTTTTAAAGTAAATGGATAATACAAATTTTAAAGCATTTAATTAAAAAATAACTAGTGTGATTATCTTATTTTTTACAGGTGGTGGTAGAAGTTAACAGTGAATTCCGAATCCAGGTAATATATAACAAATCCATTTTTCCAAATTTTTAAACAAGAAAATAATTTGAGAATAACAATATATTTTCTGAAGAAAATGTATTCTCATAAGTCAAGTTCATATAATGCTAAAATTAATAGATTACCAAAATTACCAATTTTCCCAATTAAGCATCCTCTATTTCTGAGATTATACCCTCTTCCAAAAATCTCAGTGGAATTTGAATTACAAATTCAAATTAATATATACCATTTCTTTATTGCTGTCATTTAAGGTAAGAGATTATAACACTAAAAATGGCACCATCAAATGGCATTCAATCCGAAGGCAGAAACGTGAATGGATCAAGTTCGCAGCAGCCTGTCGTGAAGGTGAAGACAACTCAAAGAGGAACCCAATCGCCAAAGTAGGTATCAACTCCAAAGCATAACATTGAAAATCAGAATGGATAAAGTTTCAAAAGAAACTGTCTGTTAAATATTTCATGAACATGTCTCACCAAGAAGCTATGATACAGAACAGAACTATAGTCATCTAGATGATGAAAACTGAAACTCATAAGGAGAAATTAAGAAATGCAGGTGCTCAGAGAAACAGGTAAACGTTTCACCAATGACTCACCTCATTGGTGAAATGCATACACATGATCATGTGTTATCCCAAACTCCAGATGAAAAAAGATCATTATTTTAATAAAGAATTTGGCTTTCAGCACATTCAAAGGAATTACTTCAATGTGTGCTCTTTTTGCCTCACAATGTATTAGAATTGAATTGCTACTTTTTTGTTTGTTTATTAACATTCACAAGGTGCCCTCTCTCATACCCCTTTTCTATTCATTTTTCCCTATCTTCCTTTCTGCATACACACACACACTCAGAAACACCCCCCACAAATTAATGAACATACAGATACACACGTCCACAGATACACACACAAATATACACATACATCCACACAGACACTCACAAATACTCCCCACTAAGATTTATTTACAGCCAAACAATATTTTATTTCAAAGAAAGAGTTCTGGTTTCTATAACCATTTATTTGCGTGGTCTCCTTCCTTTTCTGCTAACACACCCTTCCCATTTTCAGAATTCAAGCTTCCACTCAAACCCAGATAACTCTTGTCACCTAAATAAATCTACTTTCTTCGAAAACTTTACATTTAAAACAAATTGAAGATTAAAGTTGCATAATGACAACATTGGTAAACTCCTTAAGAGGGCAAGGAGTTTCCTTCTGTTGCTCCAGTGCAAGCACAGACCCTGCAAATAATACAAGATCAAATTTTAACTGTTGAATGAATGAAGGCATGCATGATGATTGCATAGACTTAGATATAGTAGGGTGATATTTTGCTTTTTTTCTTGTTTGATAAAAGTAGAAACCGAATTTCTTTGATTACATTGTCAGTTACCATTGAAAATATTACAGCTGTAATTGTTAATCTTATCTAGGAAAATAATTCTCCATTGTCAACATTTCCTAAATAACAAGGTCATCACACGCAACAACTCTCAAGAAAGCTGTCATATATCAAATATAGAATTCTATTTGCTCCCTGTAATATTTTTACTTTTGTTCCTTCTGCAGATTCACTCTGATTGTGCTGCAAACCAGCAAGTTACATACCGCATCTCTGGAGTAGGAATTGATCAGCCACCATATGGGATCTTTGTCATTAATCAGAAAACTGGTGAAATTAATATAACATCCATAGTTGATCGAGAGGTCACTCCTTTCTTCATTGTAAGTGGACTTCATGTCAATATATATGTTCATGCTTAAATTCTCAGAAGCTCTTAATCTCAGATCTTACTTAATTTGATTTCAAGAGTCTCAATATTTGGCATTTTTGGTTGTTTCTTAATTCACGAGCTTCCCATGACTGAAAAGAAATGCAAAGATTAAGAGAGAAGGAAATGTTTCACTTAAGTGTCAGCAAAAACGCTAACCTGTATACTATCCTCATTGGCAAACTAGAGTATTTGTTTGGAAGGACAAATATCTAACTTTTTAATTTTTCCTTTTTTAAAAAATTCAGTAAGGAGTGTTACCTTATTTTAAGTCTAATGTCAAGTAATGATTCTAGAGCTACTGCAGGACTGTTTTCTGAGCAAATATACTTTACTATAAATTCATATTTCTCAAGCTCACCTGAGCTCCGAATGCACCTTGAAAATGCATCCATTCTTAAGTGAATCTCACTCCATTCTTTACAGGAGCTGTCACATAGCTTAGGTATCCTATCTCTTCAAACCCTCAACCTCATTTCCACTTTAAGCAGTTGACCTTGTGACCAATTTCACGAAAAAGGCTGAGGCAATCCATCACAAACTCCCACAATTATTTCTCCCTCACCCAGATCAGAAATGTTCTTCATTAAATCCAAAAGCAGGATCAACTGTGTGCTTTTTCCCACAGTGTATTCCAAGACATTTCCATCGTCCTATAATTACCAGTTACTTGGAAAATCATTTCATCACCTCTGTTTTTCTGTCTCCCTTCTGCTGGTTCCTTGGCTACTCCCATTTCCCTCTATCATCATGGCCAACACTTCTTAATATTAAAAACAGAAATAAAGAAACCCTACGTTGCTCCTGTTACTTCTTCTATTAAAACCCCATCAATCCATATCCCAAAACACCTTCAAATAATAATCGATATTTGCAGTTTTCACTCACACTGCCTGCCTGTATTCCTCATACAACTTTAATTCTTTAGCCTTCAATTCCGAATCTCTATTTCTCCCTTCTATCCCACAATGATCCCCCACAAACTTTAAAAAGGCATGCTACCCTGTTAGCTTTTCCTTGGGGCACAATGCATTTTTTACATCTTTATTATTTTTTTAGAGACAGGGTCTCATTATATTGCCCAGGCTAGTATCACAATGCCTTTATATATGAAATATGCCATTTTGTAAAATAGTACACATTACACTTAGGGACGCTTCAAATACAAATAATAATAGTAATAATAATAATAATGATAATAATATAAACCCCCATGTAGCTACTACCTAGCTTAAGAATGCCACATTTGCTTTCCCTTGGTGACTGTAAGTAGGGCTTGTGCCTATGTTCTAATTAAACATAATAATTCTTTTAATTCGCCACAGTGCTAGCATAATGCTCAAAGTAAGAACTTAATAAATCTGTGTTTCACTGTATAATTATTTCTCTTTTCTCTCCCAGATCTACTGCCGAGCTCTGAACTCAATGGGCCAAGATTTAGAGAGGCCTTTAGAGCTCAGAGTCAGGGTTTTGGATATAAATGACAACCCTCCAGTGTTTTCAATGGCTACATTTGCAGGACAAATAGAAGAAAATTCTAACGCAAGTAAGTAATGTAGTGGCTTCCAAATCACTCCTAACAGCCAGGCACCTAACTGGAGACTAAACTATGTCAAAGTACACATCATGAATGTAAGAGATAAACTATAGAAAAGATGCAGAATAGCAAGTCTTTCCTTTCAACTACGGAAGCAGCTCCAAACTGAGAGACACAAGGCGCGATTCTAAAGCAATGAGAAGGATTTTTCTCACATAACTCTCAGGTCAGCCCTGTAGAGGAGTCCTAACAAGAAATTTTAAAGGCATTTTGCACAGTGGTGGCAGAGGCATCAGGATGTGAATTTAGCCTCCCAGTCTAACTGTACACAGACGATCCCACCCTTTTCTGCTCCTACTGCGTTTTTTCCCCCTTTTTAAATAAGAGACAGGACAATATATGTAGTTAAACAAGCATTTCTTTAGATCTACTAATTACCTTGCACTTGACGAAGGATCACCCAAAACAAAACAGTAATAATGTATATTTATCAAATGTGCATTATTCATTAGGAACTTTATATAGTATTCTCTTATTAATGATTTAATTCTCACATGAATTCAATGGGGATGGCAGTAATATCATCCCCATTTATAGATATAAAAATTGAGACCAAGATCATATAGCTAGAAAGTGTTGAGAAAGGGGAAAATGTTGGTCTGGCCTTATTATCATTTTGTTTTGCCACAGCATCCTTTAAAAAAGAAGAAAATATACTAGAAGAAGAAATAGAAAGCCAGAGTATCACATTTCCTTTGTTTCCCAGTTATCAGCAATGTCTAGATTCCTAGTAAAATGTGACCTTCTTGTTAGGCAAAGATATACAAAAGAGCCAAGATATCCATATGTTGAAGGAGTAGAAAGGGAAGACAGTGAAGTCTACATCATATGGATCAACTAACTCAACACTTTTTTGGAAAGGTGATATACTGTACTGTAACAAAAATGTAAATCGCTTATTTGCAATCAATTTCCCTGATTTCTAGATACACTGGTGATGATACTCAATGCTACTGACGCAGATGAACCAAACAATTTGAACTCAAAAATAGCCTTCAAGATTATAAGACAAGAACCTTCAGATTCACCAATGTTTATTATCAACAGAAATACTGGAGAAATTCGAACGATGAATAACTTTCTAGACAGAGAGGTAATTCTTTTTCTTTAAGTGGGTTTTTGGTCTCAAAGGAACTGATTCTAAAAGCAAGGATACTGAAGAGACAAAGAGATGAAGAAAATGATGTTTTAAATTTTTACTTGTTTTAAATGTTTAATTATCCTAAACATCATTTTAAAATGATGTTTTAAATTTTTACTTGATGTGTTAAATTTTTAAATTATGTGAAAAAATATAACTTTTGCACATAATTCTTTCATGTAAGAAATATTTTTTAAATGAAAAAGGGAGGATTTTTCAATTACATTTTGTGCTGACATTTTTCATATGATTAATTAATTAAAATTTGCTTCAATTTAAGAAAACTATATTGTGAAAGTACATGAAAATATGCCTAAGGTAGAATCTAAGGTAGAATCAAAAGCTCCATTTCTCTAAAAAGTGTGTTCTATAATAAAATGAATTTAGGAATCACTTGCTATATGTCCACGTTTTGGTGAGTTACAATGCATGTGAGTATGCTGGAGGCTCCAATAATATTGACACACTAAGTTCTCTTTCTTTAACCTAGCATATCTAAGCTCCATTGACAACAGAATTCTTGTTTTTCCTATGTAACATCTATTGATAGCCCACCCATTCATTTACTTTGGGAAACGAACCACAGGATAAGAATGATGCATAGGAATTAAATGACAGCCTGACCAATCTTTTTATTTACAAATAAGAAAATAACTAGTGATGTTAACAGAGTACAATCAGTATTATGAGGTTTCTAGCATGCCTTGTGATTTTATGATTTAGTTTTAAAATATGTGCTTTTTCATTATTTAAAAAAAATTGTCTTTTAATAGAATGTTGCTGACCTAAATGTACATTAGGGGCATAAGTGAGGAAGCTTTATTTTCTGATGGTATTCAATTAATTTTGTTTTAATTATTAAAAATGACAATCTTCTTGCTGATGACTTTTAGGTTTAGGATAAATCATATTATTTTAATACTCTTTAATTATCTAAATGTTATAAGTTTCTAGGTTACCTAAGTCTCCTTTTATACATGTTTGAAAATCAACATTAGAAGAAATTGAATGTTTACATTTTTCTCTCTCAAACTGTCTTAAACAGCCCAATGGGGCTTCTTTCATGTCAAAAGAGCTTTCATGGTAAAGCACTGTTAAGAAAGGGCTGTCAGAAGGAAAGGGACTCTGCAGCCACTGGGAAGCCACCAGGGCAGATATTCTCAACCTGGGGTCAATGGAGAGACCTCAAGATGTCTCTATAAAACCCCCTAAATTATATCCACCATTTTGAATGAGTGTGCATTTTTGCATGAGTCAAGGAAAGCCTCCATAGCTTTTACCAGCTTCTAGAAATGTAAGCACCATTGAATAGAGTCAAGAATAGATACATCACCAATAATTCCATTGCCACAACCCACTACCTCTCAAAACACAAAGCTTTGTTTTCTCTTTATATGCTTCTTGCACACTCGGGGGCTGATTATTTAGGTTATGGAATATTCATGCCATAAATTTTTGGTAAACTTAATCTCTCTCCTTGAGATCATTCTGGTTTGTTTTACCCTTTATAAACTTTTTCAACCTCTGGACATATTATTATTAATAAGAAATGAAGCCTTTCAAAAAGTGTTGCATCTTTTGAATAATGCATGATAAGTATTATTGGGAATAATCACATGAAACTTGTGGATTTCCCATATTCTGTGTTAACCCTACCTCTATCATAGATTTATGTAAATGTTGAGCCAACATTTCAAAGAACTTTACATAAGACAAAGTAAAGGCTGTCTACGTCAAGTGTGATATTGCTTGTAATATGTGTTTTTAGCAATACGGCCAGTATTCTCTTGCTGTAAGAGGCTCTGACCGAGATGGCGGGGCAGATGGCATGTCAGCGGAATGTGAGTGCAACATTAAAATCCTCGATGTCAATGATAATATCCCCTACATGGAACAGTCTTCAGTAAGTATTTGTTCTTGGAATTAATAAATCTAAATTCACTATATTCTAAAACATATACGAACAATTCTGCTTACAGAGGCACATGTTATGTTTATTGCCATACAACCCAAATGTAGACACACAACTTTTTCTTGTGTTTATGCAAGAATAGATGGAGTTAAGCAATGAAAAATGAGATGAAAACCACAGATATCTTTTCTAAATAATGAAGTTATCAACAGTCCAGTATAAGCCTACTGTACTTCTCTCTTTCACACAGTTTGTGCTAAGAGTTTTCACTTCTTGTTTCAGTATGCCGTAGAAATTCAAGAAAATACTCTAAATTCAAATTTGCTCGAGATTAGAGTAATCGATTTGGATGAAGAGTTCTCAGCTAACTGGATGGCAGTAATTTTCTTTATCTCTGGAAATGAAGGAAATTGGTTTGAGATAGAAATGAATGAAAGAACAAATGTGGGAATTTTAAAGGTTGTCAAGGTATGGTGTAATTATCCTAAATATTTTGTTTTCTTAATCTTTTTTCAAAATGTTAAGCTTAAAATAAAATGATGCTAACATTTCACAAACTTGACTTAGTGAAAGAATAACAACTACTGTGTTTTAAATTTATATATAACATAGAGCTTTTTAGTGTAGTCTTTCTGCTAATAATCATTTTAGAAAAACAGGTACTGAATTTTAACTTGAAACATTTTGTCAATACAGTACTCCCAAATAGATTATATAAATTAAAAACACATAAAAATATATTTTGTGCTTACAACAAAGTATAATTAATCATTAAGGTTAATGTCTTAAGAATTTTTTAAAGCATATTTAATAGGGGCTTTAAAACTGTGTCCATGTCAACAGTGTAAGTCAATTATTACACATGTAGAATATTCATCATGTAAATGAAAATGTGTTTATTCCTCCAGTGTGTTTTCATAAAATTTAAGTTAAATTACTATAAATGTAGAATTATCACACTCCCATCTCACTGTGGCTGCTGATCAAGGCTTATTAGGAACACAGATATACTGGAAATTTGGTCCAAATCAACCGGTCCAGAACAACTGGATGCCATTCTCTTATGTCCTCCCCATATTAATGGTCCACAATTTACCTGCAGTAAAATTTCATCTGAGGTGTAAGAAAAAAAAATTGCCTCCTAGGGAGCTGATAGTCAAAGTTTCTCCCTGTGCTATACAACTTATACAGTCAATTTTTAAAATCTACAACAGCTATGCATGGATTGTATATGTTGCATGCAATATATATTTTCATGGTAAAACATAATCCCTATTTAACTATTTCTTTTTTCAGAATAGGTCTGGAAAACAGACTCTCAAACAACTCTGCCTCCATAAGAACGTGTGGCTTTTTGCCTCCTGTGTCTTCTTAAAGTGTCACCATGCCTACAGCTTGTATTTAACTTGAGACAGTGTGCAGGTGCTTTAGTTTATCCCTCACAGCATCCCTGCAAATTAGGTTACATTATTTCCATATTGCAGATAAAGACATTGAGGCTCCGGCCGGGCGCGGTGGCTCACGCTTGTAATCCCAGCACTTTGGGAGGCCGAGGTGGGCGGATCACGAGGTCAGGAGATCGAGACCACGGTGAAACCCCGTCTCTACTAAAAATACAAAAAATTAGCCGGGCGTGGTGGCAGGCGCCTGTAGTCCCAGCTACTCGGAGAGGCTGAGGCAGGAGAATGGCGTGAACCCGGGAGGCGGAGCTTGCGGTGAGCCGAGATTGCACCACTGCACTCCAGCCTGGGCAACAGAGCGAGACTCAGTCTCAAAAAAAAAAAAAAAAAAAAAAAAGAAAAGACATTGAGGCTCCAAGAGAGCACAGAATCTGCATAAGTTCTCATAGCTAGTAAGCAGTGCAGCCAACATTTAAACCTAGTTTTCTCTAGATATGAAGTTCACATTCTTTCCATGACACTATTTAGGATTCAATACTGGGGAAATTGGAGTCTAATCTATTTTGCCCCAAACTATTATATTACTTTAGAAAATTATTCAATCTATCTGTCCTCAATATCTCTATCTGTAAAATGGGAATGATAATTGTTTGCCCAGACATATCATATATTAAATCCTTTGTTATAGCTATATACATATATATTTTATGTGTGTGTAATGTATATATACTTTTGATTTTACATCCATTCTTTGAATTGCAAATAAAACCAACATTAGAACAAAGATTCAAAATTTTAGCTAAATAGGGGAGTTCAATGTGTGAAATTCTATTTTTATCTAAATTACTCTTGTGAAATTTTAGAAAAATATATTTGGTGTGTATGGGCCTAATGGCATAATTGTTTGTGGATTTTATGTGTTCTGGATATTAATATCATTTTTCATAAAGAAAATCACTACTTTATTATTTTATGAAATAAATATTTCCTAGAACATGTTGAAGAAAATAGATTTATTTGTATTATACATATATTACATTATATTATCTGATTTGTTCAAAGAGTCACACTTACAGATGTGAAATTTCTTCTAAATAGTTCTTATGGATAAAACCACTCAAATGATTGAAACTCTAATATATTTGACCCACACTGTGTAATAAATAGCTACTTTCTGAAAAACATAAAATGATTGAAGTTAGGATAAATTGTCTTTGCACTAAAAAATACATACATTTGACTATCTGTATTATTTTAAGTTTTAAATTTGTTTGGTGAACGATTAGAGCTCATGTCGTATGTTTCCAACTTTTTAACAATGAATCTAGGGGAATTGAATTGTTTCTTCCTTTATTTGCACAAATTTACATCAATTAAAGATTAAAAATTTAAGAATAGATTGTGTATTTGTGTGCATTTATGTTTCATAAAAGAAAGATAATACTTTTTTTTTGCTATTATCAAACGATTTCTCTTTCACCTGGAACATTTTCTTTTCTTATAATAAAACTATTTTACTCTGTATTTTCTAGCCCTTAGATTATGAAGCTATGCAGAGTCTGCAACTCAGTATTGGTGTCAGAAATAAAGCTGAATTTCATCATTCAATTATGTCACAATATAAACTGACAGCATCTGCAATTTCTGTGACTGTGTCAAATGTAATTGAAGGCCCAGTGTTTCGTCCAGGTTCAAAGACATATGTTGTAACTGGTAATATGGGAGCAAATGATAAAGTGGGAGAGTTTGTAGCTACTGACCTGGACACAGGTAGACCTTCAACGACTGTTAGGTAAGAATGAGATTTTCAACTAATTTTCCTTACATATTGAACTTAAGTACATATGTTCTTTTTATAGATTATAAGTATCTGAGTTAAAATACTTTTCATTATTTTTGAAACTATCATTTAATGGTAAAAAGTACTATAAACTGTTCATTTAAAATGTTTAACTTAAGAAAACATAAAAATTCATGCAAGATGTAAGATGTTAAACTGTAGTGATATGTGAAAATAATATATCTCATAAGTATCGACACTCCTGTATTTCTATATCTTATTGATCAATTAGCTGATTACCACAGGCCGTGATTAGTCCCTCAGAAGAGTTTAAGGAATGATTTTCCGATTGCAAATCTGCTCAGCTTGAAATTAATTAGATTTTATTAGCTCTTTTCAATTATATTCTTCACTTTATTCAGCATTTAATATTGGTTAATAACGCTGGTGTGAAAAATTAGTTATATTAAGGAAAATTATGCCATGTAATTTTTTAAAACTCCATATATGCAAATATTTCTACCAAGTCACAAAAAAATCTGTGCGTGCACATGTACCTGTATTTGCACATGTGACTGTGATAAGAAGAATGGGAGAAGCACTTTACCCATGCATTTTTTTGTTGTTTGGGGGTTTTTTGTTTGTTTGTTTGTTGTTTGTTTTTTGAGATGGAGTTTCACTCTGTCACCCAGGCTGGAGTGCAGTGGCACAATCCCGGTTCACTGCCACCTCCGCCTCCCGGGTTCACGCGATTCTCCTCACTCAGCCTGCCAAGTAGCTAGGATTACAGGCACCTTGCTACCACGCCCAGCAATTTTTGTTTTAGTAGAGAAGGGGTTTCCCCATGTTGGCCAGGTCAGTCTCGAACTCCAGAGCTCAGGTGATCCACCCTCCTCGGCCTCCCAAAGTGCTGAGATGACAGGCTTAAGCCACCGCACTCAGCCCACCCATGTGTTTTAAAAATTCTTTCTTGGTGTTCTCCTCACAGAGTGTGAGTAGTTCTGTTAGAAGTCCTGTCACACTGTACCATGTTGCTGATGAGCGCTCTTGTACCCCACAGGAGTGAGTTCACTGAAGGTAGACCAAACCCAGAGCTTAGCAGAGTGCCAGAGAGAGACAGAGAGAGAGAGAGAGAGAGAGAGAATTACCTAACCAGTGTTTCACAAATAGTAGGTGAGAAGAAAAACACCAAAGTCAAAGATGAGAAAAGAATAGAATAGAGGCTCAAGGCAAGGCCATAGTTTGGAATTAAAAGAGGTCTTGTCAAGTTCTAATGCATGTGGGGAGGAGGAGCAGAAACGGGGGAAATTCAGGCCAAGCTGATGAAGTAACTTCTTTGTAAAAGAGTAGTTTAGAATTAGGAGCAGCCCGGGAAATCCTAGGATCTGGGTCTTCTGTAATAGTTCTGCTGCTACCTAAATCAAATGAAAATGAGACTGCAAGCATCATAGGATTATTCTGACATCCAAGTGGGCATAAAAAGACATTCCATCAGAAATGGGTGCTCAGTAATTTTTTTTTCTTAAATGTAAATCTTGATATATCCCTGAGTGGCCCCATATTGCTAAGACTGCCCTGAAAAAAAAAATAGTCTCTAGTAATTGAAAACTGTATCTAGGGATTATAACTACTCACTGAAAAAAAAATACATTTTAAATTAAAATTTCTTTTTTTAGATAGCTGACATTAATTTGTATCACTTTCTTTCAAATACAGGTATGTAATGGGAAATAATCCAGCTGACCTGCTAGCTGTTGATTCAAGAACAGGCAAACTCACTTTGAAAAATAAAGTTACCAGGGAACAGTACAATATGCTCGGAGGAAAATACCAAGGAACGATTCTCTCTATAGATGGTAAGAAATCAATTTACATTTTTATCTTTCCTAGAGAAAGCTGTATGTACCTTAAGATATTAACATTTTAATTATCACATTTTGAAGTAACCCCTTTCCAACAAAAGTTGTCACACTGGGCATTATAGACTCATATCTTTAACAACTTGAGGCAGTATAATTTAGTAGCTAAGACCATGAGTCCTGAAATGAGACTAGATTTGTGTCTTCTACCATCACTTACTAGCTATAGAATCTTAGAGAAGTTATTTAATCCATCTATAGCTGTTATTTCTTTTTTAAAATGGAGCAATAACAATATATGTTTAGAAGGATGTGATGATAATGATAAAAATAGCAACAAAAACAAAACAACAGGATTAGCATAGTTGAGCTGAAAGGACATGGGCTTTGATATCATATAGACTGGATTTAAACATATTTCTGTTATATACTTCCAGAAAGTTTTTATTCATTTATTTAGAAAGTGTATAAATGAGTCCTAACTAAATGTCAGCCATTGTGCCAGATTCTAGGGTTACATCAATTAATAAAGTCAGACAACTGAGCTCACATCTGTGTAATAAAGATTACAAAAATAACCTCAAACAAATTATTCCCATATTTTTGCTGAATAATTCCACTTTCAATAATCTTAGGAAAAGTTTAAATATAACAAGATGAATGCACAAGATGTTAATTACAGCACTAATAATTAAATATTGAAAACCACATCAATAATAGGCAACTGGGGTAAGTAAACCATGGTCCATTTGATATAAAATTATATAACCATCAGGAACTATGTTAATACAAAGTTTATTAAAAAACAAAAGAATACTTATAGTTTAAAGTAAAAAAAATGGAATGAACCATATGATCACATCAATGTAACATAAATAATAAGCAACCATTCGGCATTATAATTAAGGACAAAAGATCATTTTAAAAAATATCAGCAGGGGTCATCCTTGGGTGCTGCTACCATGAATTTGGTTTCTGGTTTTGTTTTGCTTCTTTCTGTAATTCTATACTTTTCAAATTACATATAATATCCAACTATTGGTAATGTAAAGAAATAATCCAATAAATAGTATTACTATGACTAATAATGTTAGTTACAATAATAATGTAAAAATTTAATTGATTTTTAAAACCGAGTCAAAAACAAGGGATGACTTGCAAGTTAGGAGAAATTATGGGAATAAAGACACTGAAATACATGTTAATGTAAAAAATAATTCTGTATTGTCCAACCATTGCTACACTAAATGTCTAAAATATTCTTCCATTTTGAACGTTATTACAGATACTCTTCAAAGAACTTGCACTGGTACAATTAATATTGACATTCAAGGTTTTGGTGGAGACGACAGGACTAATACAGAGCCGAGCACTGAAATTACTACCAATACTGGCAGACAAGAAAGTCCTTCTTCCACTGACTATGAAACCAGCACAACTTCTACTGAATCTCCGTATGTAGTTTCTCCTGGACCTGGCCCTGCCTCACGGTTATCAGACAATGTACATTTTGGTCCTGCTGGCATTGGACTCCTCATCATGGGATTCTTGGTCTTAGGATGTAAGTACTTTAGCAATCCTGTGTATATGTGTCCCCCCAAAAATGCTGGGGGAGGAGTTAAGTTTTCTGATTCTTTGATAAAACGTATTTTACAAATTCTCATTTTCTGCAATTATAAAGAAACTTCTATGTTTGGCACTGGGTTTATAAGATGAAAAAATTAAACTTTTTGACCCCTTATAAGACTGTGGAGGATAAAAACTTATTTGCAATAAGTCTCAGTGTAATGGGAAAGTGCCATAACAAGCAGGCTCAAATTGCTATTTCAGTGAAGAAGACAATCAGAAAAGGCTACAGAGGGCCGGATGTGGTGGCTCATGCCTGTAATCCCAGAACTTTGAGAGGCCAAGGCGGGCAGATCACTTGAGGTCAGAAGTTCAAGACCAGCCTGGCCAATATGGTGAAACCCACGTCTCTACTAAAAATACAAAAATGATCTGGGCATGGTGGTAGGTGCCTCTAATCCCAGCTACTAAAGAGGCTGAGGCAGGAGAATTGCTTGAACCCAGGAGGCGGGGGTTCAGTCTCAAAAAAAAAAAAAAGAAAAGAAAGAAAAGGCTACAGAGAAAGAGTAAACTCTGAGTTGCATTTTAAAAGATGAATAAGAATTAGCCTGATGGACAAGAGAAAGGGAACACAAAACAAGGGGAAAAAAATCTATGTGCAAAAACCCAAAAGAATGAGAGTGCAAGGTACTGCAATGAAGAACTCCAAAATGCGCAAGAAATAAAAGACGTGCGTGACAGCATGGTGAAAGTTTAGACTAAAAGATGGGCAGGGGCCAGGTCTCAAAGAGATTTTATTTATACTAACACTGCACAGTATTAATAAAAGGAGAGTCAAATAGACGAAGGGTTAAACTCTGGTTTCTAAGCCTAATTGTCTGAGTCTTCCGAAGATCACCTAACCTTTCTGAGCCTTGCTTTTGTCATGTATGAAATAATACTTACCTTAAAACAATGCTTTGATGATGAAAAAGAAGTACCACACATGAAGCATTTACATGTTCTATGGCCACTAGGGTAGAACTAGTCAAGCGTCTAGCTATGAAGGTAGAATCCAATGGATTCTCCAGGTGGCCGTTAACATTACCTCGAATGATGATAGAAATTAGAGCAAGATAAACCACATGGCACAGTCTTTGAGAAATGAGAACAGGAGCTCTAAAGTAAGCAGGTTGTAGTCTGCACATTACAATTAAATTAATGCAAACATTGTCATTTTCAAATGTGGAATCATAAAATCTTAATGTCAGAAGGTACCTCAGATATTTAAATCAAACGCTCACACAAAACGTGAAGTCAGAGCACTTACATATAAAATATTTTTTCTACTTTCATTTTTCTTAGCACATGAACAGCGACAGATATTTTTTGGACATTTATTTGTGAACTGGGTTTTCTCTGATTTTAAATAACTCATGTTTTTGAAGTTTTAATCAACACTGGGCTCATCTAAACAACGTGTCTGGCCATGGTGATAACACAGCTTAGAGCTGGAGTTCTTTTTCCAAAATTTAAAACATGTTTCCAAAAAATGAAATTTTTACATTGACAAATAAGAGTTTATTCTTACTGGCTCATAATTAATTGAAGTAATAACCAGGAAAAGTTCTATGAAACAGAGAAAAGGGAAAGAGAGAAAGAAAAAAGCATTTTCATCAAAATGAACCAAGTGAAGTTGCAGAATATAACATAAAATACATATGAAAAGAGTTCATTCTCTCTGTTATTCATATTTATTACCAACTAACATTGTAAAATGTTTAAATGTAATACTTCATAAGAGTAACTTAATTACCCAAGTGCTGATTATCACTACCGTAAATAATACCTAACTTTCATGTTGAGTTTTGTTTGTTTGTTTTCTGTTTTCTTTTGGGTTTTTTTTGTTTGTTTTTTTGTTTTTTTGAGATAGAGTCTCACTCTGTCACCCAGGCTGGAGTACAGTGGTGCAATCTCGTCTCACTGTAAACTTCACCTCCCAGGTTCAAGCAATTCTCCTGCCTCAGCCTCCTGAGTAGCTGGGACTACCCACGCGCACCACCACACCTGGATAATTTTTGTATTTTTAGTAGAGACAGGGTTTCACCATATTGGCCAGGATGGTCTCGATCTCCTGACCTCGTGATGCACCCGCTTTGGCCTCTCAAAGTGCTGGAATTACAGGTGTGAGCCACTGCGCCCAACCTGAGTTGGTTTTTTATACTGCTGACTACCTCTGGGTACTGTAGTTAATAAAGGATTTATAAATTATATATAGGCCTTAGAGTCATCATTACCTGTAGACCCAAAGTTTCCTCTAGTAGATTTTCAGAAAACCAACACATGGGCTTCTTTTCCTCTTTGTTTCTTTTTTCTTCTCTCCCTCTCTCCCTTATGTCTATCCTTACTACCTTCCTTCTTCCCTAATTTACTTCCTTCTTTTTTCCTTTCCTCCTTCTTCACAATTTTAATTTACACATTCTTTCTTTCATCCATTTATTCAAAACCATTTACCAAGATTAGATTATATAAGAGGCTGATAATAAATAGATAAATAAGAAAACTCCACTTGATTAACAGCAAAAGACAGTGCTAAGCAGTGTGATGTTTTCTATTTGTATAAGAGTTATTGACAGAAAAGACACTTGCATAGGGGGAAATAGCAGCCTCACAGAGAATTGTTGGAAGCATGAATAAGATTTTACTGTTGAAATAAAGGCAAGCATATGTTAAAGGAAGAAAATAAAGACACGGAGGAGAGAACACAAAGGATCAAATATATTGCCTGACCTTTTCATCTTTCCTTCTTCTCTCCTTTAATATTTTCCTAAATAATGACGTGGAAAGATTAATCGGTTTTAATAATGTAATACTATCTGTAATTTTTTTTTTTTTTTGAGAGAGGGTCTCACTCTGTCATTCAGGCTGGAGTGCAGTGGCACAACCACCGCCCACCTCCCTGGTTGAGCAGCCTCAACTTCCCTGGCTCAAGCCATCCTCCCACCTCAGGCTCCAGAGTAGCTAAGACTACAGGCAAAAGCCCCCATACACGCCTAATTTTTGTATTTTTTTGTAGAGATGGGGTTTCACCATGTTGCTCAGGCTTGTCTCAAGCTGCTGGGCTCTAGTGATCCACCCACCTCTGCCTCCCAAAGTGCTGGAATTACAGGTGTGAGCCACCACGCCAGGCCCACTATTTGTAATTTTTAATACTATAAAATAAACTAAAATTGACTGCAGTCTAATATACAGAAGCTCCCATTTACTTTGGGGTCTGACCATCATTCAGCTTGTATTCTGAAACTTTCATAATTTTAGAACCCACCGGAATTATATTATGAATTCAAATTTAACCATAAAAAATCAGGTTGTTTTGTTTTTTATTTGTACTCAGTGCTAACTCTAGTATTACTATCCTTCCACCACCAGTGGTCCCATTTTTGATGATCTGTTGTGATTGTGGAGGTGCTTCTCGTGGTGCAGCTGGCTTTGAGCCTGTTCCCGAATGTTCAGATGGAGCAATTCATTCATGGGCAGTAGAAGGACCACAGCCTGAGCCCAGGGTAAGTGCCATATTCTAAGAAATACCCGTTGGTAGTCACTGAAATTCAGTCTTTACACATGAACCAAGATGGCCACCATCACTCACAGTCTATGCTGTTTTCTGTGCTGAAAAAGCTAATGGAGAAGATGAAGAGGAATCAAAACCACAACAAAATTAAATGGAAGTAACCAGGGAAGGTTTTCTAAGTGAAGTTCACATTTTAAATGGATTTCAGAATTTCCTAAATAGTATTTTTTTTAGGAAATCTGAGGTAATTTAAGAATAAACAAAATGTATGACTATAGAAAGATTAGAGTCATTGGTCACTACAAATGAAAATGTTGTTTCCTGTCTTTTAGGATATGACCACTGTCATACCACAAATACCACCTGATAACGCAAATATAATTGAATGCATTGACAACTCAGGTAAGAAAAAAGAATTTGTTTAGCAACTCAAATGCTTAAGTAGGAAGTCTGTTTTCTCTCTTTGATTATTGTTTTTTGATGATCTTATTTTTCTTCAAAAGTGTTTATATCATTCTTTTTTAAATGACTAATTTGTAAATTAAATGGCAAGGAAAAACCTACAGTAATTATTATTGTTATATGCTGCATTTTAAAAATTTTCCTCAACCATCAAAGAGTACTTAGAAGATGACCAAATTAGGATCTCTATATATGCAGAAGTACTGAATTGTAACCATGAGTAAGTTTTAGTCAAGATTTTTAATTTAATAGAGCAAATTTCATTAACATACATACACACACATTTCATACACATATATACACTAATTAAAATTAAAGTACAACCCAACTAAAATAGACCTGTGCTCATTTATTGAGGCTAAAATCTTTATACACAATTAATTTAAGGATTCAAAATTGCTTTGACTTTAGCTGCTTATTATAACAAAGAAAAAACTGCATCCATTTTCAATATCATCACAAATATTACCTAAAAAATATTTGTCTAATTTCTTTAATTGAAAGCAGGTAGGTGAAACACTATCAAAATCTTTCTAAGCTCTCAGCTGAGATTGTGCGCACATAGTGGAGTTTCTTCCAGCACATGGTTAAGACTGTTTAAATACAACTTGCCTTAAAACGGGAATCTAGACCAGTTCACAGGCAGAACCCAGGAAACAATTAGAATTTCACAGTAAGTGGATAACTACCATTATAATAAAAGAACAATTAAAATAACATCTCATATCTGTGAAAATAGTTGTATCACATTACTTTTCTCAAGGTAAATAAATACTACTGGTCAGCTTATTTTTCTCATAGTCTTTTTAAACAGTAACCATTGTTTTCTACTTTAACAGGCATAGAAATGTGTATAACTTGTAGAACTGGAGCTTATTCAAAGAACTGGACACAGTAGTCTTTAAATCTATTTCTCCACCTGATTTGTCCATTTTCATTAATAACCCCAATGTCTTCTCACCTCAAAAGCAGAATCTCATTGTTGACTCGTATTCACTGACACCAAATCAGTTCTCAAGACTTATAATCAAATCCATCAGTATTTATTTACACGTTTGTTCCCATTAAATCCACAAACTTTTGCACAAATTTTGAACAAAGCACCATAAGAGGCACCAAGGAAAATTGAAGAAAAACACACTGTTCCCAAACTCAAGATCCTTCACGTACTAAAGCCAGTGGATACATATCCCACTGACAACATTCTTCATTCCATAGGAGTTCCACGGTCCTGGCCATCATTTTATCTCACCTACCTCAAATATTTCTTCTCTTTTTTAAATTAAAAAAAAGAAACACTTGACCAATTTGCATATCGTCCTGTGCAGGGGCAATCCTAATCTCTATATAGTTCTAATTTTAGTATATGTGCTACTGAAGCGAGTACCTACCTCAAATATAGTAACAGGCTTCCATTTACTCCTCCCATCCAAGTGCAAACCCAAGATTCTTCATGAAAACCTTTCTCCTCACATAGCCATGGCCTCCTCTCTGAAAGCCAGTGGTTCTCATGTCTTTTTCTGGATGTCTTGTGCTTCTAGTTATACACTGGGTCATTCTTACACTATTTTTTTAACTTTCAGAATTTGAGTATTTTTCCTCCAAGTTCCTACAAGTTGAAATCAAATGCTTTAGGACATAGATTTTTTTTAAGTCCTCTGCAGCCTTCACTTCCAGCAGAGAATATAGTAATCTCTCAACAGATAATTATCAAATTAACAAATTAATAATATTATTTTGAGTTCAATATTGTATTTATATCTTTCTTTATGTATTATCTTTTTATTTCTTTGTTCACAAATGCATACCTAAATGAAAAAATCATATATTACAAGGCAAGTTGTTAATTTTTAGTTTATGATAGACTAAAGAAAATAAATTTAATTTGATCAACACTTTTAGGAGTTTATACAAATGAGTATGGTGGCAGAGAAATGCAAGATCTGGGAGGAGGAGAGAGAATGACAGGATTTGAACTAACAGAGGGAGTTAAAACTTCAGGAATGCCTGAGATATGTCAAGAATACTCTGGAACATTAAGAAGAAATTCTATGAGGGAATGTAGAGAAGGAGGTCTGAATATGAATTTCATGGAAAACTACTTCTGTCAGGTAAGGTCCCTAGCCACATGCCTTTCTCGCCATCCATGTGCCCGCTGCTCTTCACCAAGCTTTCACTAATTCCTAAAGGGGCTTTGGCAGGAGTCTCCTAACTAGATTCTCAGCCTTTAGTCTTTGTGCCCAACAATCCATGCTGTTAATGAATTATATATCTAAAGCTCTGACCTGAGCACTTTACTCCCCAACGTAAGAACAGCCAATGGCTCCCAGCTCTCTTTTGTTCATGGCGTGCAATCCAAAGTCCTTAACATGTTAATTAAGATTGTTCACAAAATGAACCCTCCCTCTCATCTCCAATTACTCCTTGCCATCAACTCCACTTGCTGAGTACCTTTGCCACAGACCTTTCATCTCCATGTGTTTGCTTATCCTGTGCCCCTCCTGGAATGCTTGCATCCCACTATGTCTCTCACAAACTCCTGCCCATCCTTCAAGACCCAGTCCAAATATCACTCTCCCTCCGAAGGTTTTACAGTTAACCCTCTCATCCAAAATAGGATTAATGTTTTCTCATCTGTATTTCTGCAGTACTTTGTTTACACATTTATAGAACCTATCATTGCTAAAATCTGTCAGTTTATATGTCTACCACCACTTTTAGTGTCTCATCCATATATTCTCTACATTATATTGCCAGTGCATAGCTCAGTTCTAGACATAGAGTCAATGGTTAATAAGAGTAGGGTCAAGAGCCATAGTCCACTTCCAAAACATTGTAAGAATGAGCTGCAGGTGGTGGGAAGAGCATGAAGCCTGGTGAAGCAACCGCAGGAGAATTAACTTTGCCATCCCCAGGAAGAGATGTAATTGTCCATGGTTACACACCATGTGATACCCAACCTTCAGGAAGTTCCTGTCTCTGATACTGACTAGAAAAACATTTCTGTCCTTCTACATTCTGGCCTAAAATGGTTTCATTAACTAACCTAGTAGTTGGTTTAAAGAGTGGCTGATATATACTTTTTTTTTTTTTTTTTGAGACGGAGTCTCGCTCTGTCGCCCAGGCTGGA
>NW_026652280.1:48276527-48295409 GCF_009828535.3 Hylobates moloch | reverse complement strand
TAATTTTTTTGTATTTTTAGTAGAGACGGGGTTTCACCTGGTCTCGATCTCCTGACCTCGTGATCCACCCGCCTCGGCCTCCCAAAGTGCTGGGATTACAAGCGTGAGCCACCGCGCCCGGCCAAGTGGCTGATATTTTTAAATAAAATATTGGTAAAAGCATTCAAATAGCAATAGATAGTAATGAGGATTGTTGAAAACCATAGGAATACTTATTCATATATATAACAAAATATTTTATGTTATATTTTAATAACATAGAAATATCTTCTTTCCAATCTCTGATCAAATATCACTTTATCAGAGACCCCTTCCTTGATTACCCTATCTAAAAGAACAACACCCATCACTTTCTTTTTCTTTACCCTGCATCTGCCACCTCCTGACCATATGCTTCTGTGTTGTCTGTCTCACTCAACCAAAATGTAAGCTCTGTGAGAGAACAACTGTATCTGGTATTGTTCATTATGCACAGCTAAGTTCCAAACGCAGAGGGTCTGGCAAATAGCAAAGGCTCAATCATTTTTTTATATGAATGGCACAATGAGTTGGTTTCCTATAAGGTATTTCTGTTAACCTGAAAGTTTACAATCCACTATTATGAACAACAAAGATGAAAGGAAAGTGTATAAGTCTTTGGGCTTTTACTTTGAATTTAGAGATTATATTTTTTTAAAGTGTCTTCGATCACCTTTAATTTTGTAGAACAGACCCAGAGTCAAATTTTCCTGTTGCTGTGCTGAAAAAGCCATGTTGCAATAAACCTTCACAGAATCACCATATTCACTCCATCTGAAGGAAAGAAACAAAATCCTGAGTGAACCCAACTCAACTGTGAACTACCTTTTCCAGACAACAAACAAAACAACACATTTTTATGTCCTTGAAGTTCAGCATTTTTATATACCTCCCTCTAACTTTGTTATAAATAATTTGTGTGATTATTTTGTGTATGGTTTTATGTCCAAAGTACACAATTATAAATAAGTCCATTTAAGTAAATTTTTAAAACCATATTATTGGAATTATACTTAAAATAATTTCTAACCAAATTATTTCAAATAATTATAAAATTATTTTTAAGGCATCTCTAGTAGATGTTAGAATCTTGTTTTATTTCTTTCCTCTTTGGAAATGCTCTGGAAGAAAAACTAATGATAAAGCCTGTTCTATTATTGTTAAATATGCATTCATAATTTCATTTTCTCTTTCTCCTATAAATTCAGAAAGCATATGCTTATGCAGATGAAGATGAAGGACGCCCATCTAATGACTGTTTGCTCATATATGACATCGAAGGTGTAGGTTCCCCTGCTGGCTCTGTGGGTTGTTGTAGCTTCATTGGAGAAGACCTGGATGACAGCTTCTTGGATACCCTGGGACCTAAATTTAAGAAGTTGGCAGACATCAGCCTAGGAAAAGAATCATATCCAGACCTTGATCCTTCTTGGCCACCCCAAAGCACTGAACCAGTTTGCCTTCCTCAGGAAACAGAGCCCATTGTTAGTGGACACCCACCAATCTCCCCACATTTCGGCACTACCACAGTAATTTCTGAGAGCACCTATCCCTCGGGACCTGGTATACAGCATCCCAAGCCTATTCTCGATCCTCTGGGCTATGGTAATGTCACTGTGACCGAGTCTTACACCACCTCTGACACTCTGAAGCCCTCTGTGCATGTTCACGATAACCGACCAGCATCAAACGTGGTGGTGACAGAGAGAGTGGTCGGCCCAATCTCTGGCACTGATTTGCATGGAATGTTAGAGATGCCTGACTTGCGAGATGGGTCGAATGTTATAGTGACAGAAAGGGTAATAACACCAAGCTCTAGTCTACCCACCTCTCTGACTATCCATCATCCTAGAGAGTCCTCAAATGTGGTAGTGACAGAAAGAGTAATCCAACCAACTTCTGGCATGATAGGTAGTTTGAGTATGCACCCCGAGTTAGCCAATGCCCACAATGTGATTGTGACAGAGAGGGTTGTTTCTGGTGCTGGTGTAACTGGAATTAGTGGCACCACTGGGATCAGCGGTGGCATAGGCAGCAGTGGCCTGGTTGGCACCAGCATGGGTGCTGGGGGCGGGGCCCTGAGCGGAGCTGGCATAAGTGGTGGTGGCATTGGCCTGAGCAGCTTGGGAGGGACAGCCACCATTGGCCACATGAGGAGTTCCTCTGACCATCACTTTAACCAAACCATTGGGTCCGCCTCCCCTAGCGCAGCTCGAAGTCGAATCACAAAGTACAGTACCGTGCAATATAGCAAGTAGTCAGGACCCCAGCTCACTTTTTCATAGTCATTGTGGTTTAGATCCAATTCCCACCACTAAAAAACTAACAATGTGATTTATAACGCACAACTTCATGTTCAGGTCATCTAGGAGCAAGGTGAGAAATCACAATGAGAAAAATAAATGGAAACACCGCTGCTAGGGGAGAGCTCTCCTTAGCGTTCATAAACTTTTTTCTTATATAAGGACTAAGGAACTAAAACTTGAGGCAGAGTCTTCTTTGTGCCTGAGTGGCCTGTAGTGTATCTCCAGCACGTAACTGGCCTTACGACGGCAATTGGCATAATTCTCCTTGCTCTGTTTTGCTTTTCCATATAGCTCGAGCAAAATTCAAAAAGAACTAAATATGCAATATATGTTCATGTCTATGGGAAAAATCTAAAATGTGTGCCAGATGCCCTGTCGGTTTCACAGATAACATAAATAAAAATTCAACCACAGATTTATACAAGGGTTAACCATTTTTTTAAGTCTGATTACGTAGTCAAGTCCACAAGCCATCAAGCGCTCCTACCTTAATTATTGCACTAGAGAAAATAAATTTCAAATTAGGAAGTGTTTCCTAGGAGGAAAATTCCATTAGAGAGTGGCAATAGGATGAGGTTTCTTCAGGGTAAACTAGCAATGCCTGAGCCTGAACCTTAATTTGGGGACTCAGTTAAATCTCCTGTGGAGTCAAGGATTCTTCTGATTCTAGTTTGTGTTTAGTGATAGATGTAGTCTTGATGAATATTGCTTACTGGTGAGGTTGAGGAATATCATCCTCGTCTTTCCCTTTACCACTGTGGTTTTGACTTAAGAAAGCAAACTTCGCTAAGTTTACTTCTCGAACTGAAGCAAGTGAGGCCTGACATGGTTGTCATCACTAGTGGCAAATGACCTTCCAAGTAAGCAGATGGGAACTGAATTGTGTTTTCAGGTTTTGTTTTTAGTGCGTGATATTCATTCATATCCAGCTCTTTATTACTAGCTCTGAAGTTAAAATGATTTACATAGGCCGAGCTGTGGACAAAAAAAAAAGAAGAGGAAGCTTGTAGTACGCTTAAGCTTTGGGGAATTTTTTTTGTAAGGGGATCTAAAAAAATGTTTGTAGAACATGTAAAATGTTTAATGGGGAAAGTTGGAAAAGAATTCTTTTGTAAAGTAATACCATGCTAATTATTCGCTTTTGGTAAGTAAAGTAGTGGTTGCTTTAGCAAACCTCTGCTGCCATTTTGCAAGGATCAACCAGGAACTTTTAGCAGAATTGACAATATGGTGTTGTTAAGCATGAAATAATACCAGAAACCTATTCTGCTAGTTTATCTCACCCCCTAATTTTTCTCACTAGCATAAATTTTAAATTCCTGATTTGATTTGTCAATAAGATCTTGGCTTATATATGCTCTGATTTATAGGTAGTGTCCAAATTATATAGTATAACATATTTTTCTAGCTTCAAAATTTAGTAATGTCCTATTTATGATATACTATTTCTGTGTGTTTGCTATATAGTATTACCCAATTAAAAATCTCTAAAAAGAATCAAAGCATTCTAAGAAAAAGGTAAATTTACTATTGCATGGTAGAGAAATCTTTTTCTGTCTTAAATACAATGTTACTGTAAGCTCACTAAAATGAAACTCTATATGACAAAATAAAATTAGCAAAAAAAATTTGCCCTGAAGTTGTGAATTATGTACAACTTTTAAAGAATTTACCCCAATTACTCAAATTTCCCAGGAAATTACAAAGCCAAAGAATATTCGACTTCCTCCACTGGTCAAAAGGGGATAGGAGTGAATTATTTAACCTAGAGCTATTTTGCTCTGTAACAACAGATAAGGCTAATATTTTAAAAGCCACAGTATACATCTTCTTTTAACTCTGTAGAATATGTAAAATTTTGATAGTCTGTAGTATGCTAAATGCAGAAGTATAAATAAAGTCATTCAAAGGGAGTCTTTTCTTTTTCTGCCACTTAGGGGGCTACATTAAGGATGGGTAATCTTTCCAGGAATAAAGTCAAAAGGTATTTATTAAAACATACTTGAGTATGCCTGGGTCCAGGAGTTTTACAGAATAGAAATAAGTATTAATGAATTAATTAAGTAATTTATTAAAGGGAATGGTAGCTGACCACAGGAAACTTACTTGCTGTTTTGATGTGAAATATCATCACAAGCTTTTCTTAAGACATCTGATATCTTCCAGACATATTTTTTAGGTTGTCTTGCAAACAACAAAATCACTGTCTTTAATAACTGTTGCTGTTAAAATCCATTGGTTGTTAAGATCCCCCCAATTTAGTTACATTTGAACTCCTAAACACTGTTAAATGATGGGAAAAACAAGAAAAAACATGGCCATGAGTCATCTATCTTTCTAGGAAGATACTTTCTAATCAAACTTTTCTTCCAGGATTGCACATTGATGGGAAAAACAAGAAAAATTGAAGTATTAGTCATCTATCTTTCTGGGAAGATACTTTCCAACTAATTTTTTCTTCCAGGATTGCACATTGATTTTCCATTTAGTCCTAAATTTTATAATTACGTTTTCAAGACATCAACGATTTTAGTAGTTATTTAAAGGCATGTCATTTTTCAATGAACAAGCTTTGGGCAGAACTTCATTCTTCTTTTTAGATGTTTACTCTAGATCATATACATCATGTCATAGACCAAGAAGAGATATGGAAATCATTTTATAAGTGAATACTATAATTGGGATTCAAGCTGAGTTTCAGATCAACTTGCTCTTAACAAAAGGAAGAAGAAAGAGATAGTAATTTAATACTATGTATGTATGGTTTGAAAACAAACCATAATGTTTATAAAATATCTATCTGACTGTCTAAAGAGGTAATCTTTAGGGGAAAAAATCAGTGTATTATAAATACTTTACCATTTAATATCAACCAAAATACCATCTCAAGCTAATTTTGACACTGAATTAAAGATATACCTGCTACATATTATTTACTTCTAAGTACATTGCCTGATGTAATTGCATTTGCACTGAAAAATTAAAAGAAAAAGTACGTATTTAGGGTTATTTATATATCTTCATCTAGACATCTGTTCTACATTTGTGTATAAAGTTTTTAGCATCATAATTTTTATTCAAGAAAATGTTCTGACAAAATTTTAATTATATGTCTTCAAAAATTACATTTTTTACTCTAGTAAGTAGATGTTTTTAGTTATCTGGCAATTTATTTCTGTATTTATACCAATGTTTGATTGTCATGGTACAAAATATATGCCACCCTTTGACTTTTGCTGGAGTTGAAAGGCGTTATCATGTTTAGCATAAATGGTCATGACTATTTTGGAAAGACATTTAAAACCCAAAGCAAACTTTTAAAAGTATTTGCCACATTTTCCCATGCCTATTTCATAAATTCCAACTTTTTCTTTTTTTTACAATTTCTGGTATTTTTAAGACCCATTTCACATTGCACTAGGACACGGCAGTCCACAGTAGAGTGCTACTCTCCTTGAAATCAAATCTGTCTTCCACTTCCAGATTATTCAATTTATGTCAGGACAAATCTTGACTAGATCAACCTATTATCCATCAGATAATATTAAAACAATGTGTAATCTTGTTTGTCTACATTCTCTTCCCAGTTTAGCTGTATTTGAATTACTAAACGCTTTATCGTCAAACTGTACCTAGTCTAACTTATTTTTCTTTTGCTGTCTGTTTTACAAGCATTTTAAAATTCTAATATTCATCTCTGGTGGTGTTTAAAATAAGGTTCTCTTATTCAAGTTTCAATATAAAAGTTTTTGGATTATTTGGGTGCTAGTTTCTTGCTTGGTTATCTGTTGGTTTTTTTAAGTTGATTTGTAATTTCCAAAGAGTTATGCATACAGCAATAAAGTGATTAATATGCCTCCCTTATCTTTTCTGAATTATAAGCAAGGGGGAGGTTTTAGACTATAAAACCAAAGTTATCAAATCTAGTTATTATCATCCTGTGTTGGAGGAGATAATAATTCTTTTATTTTCACAATGTTAAAATATGTTTTCATTCTCCATTTCCTAGCTATCTTTTTTTAATGTGTACTGAGGAACCTACTCTCTGGATCACTAATTACAGATGCTAGAGCCCAGCCTTGACCAGGTGCTTAGCCCCACAAAGGAACAGATGATAAAAAGCTGCATTTTTAGTTTTTATTTAATACTTGTAGCATCTTTATACTTTTACGTTTCTTTCTTTCATACTCTGCATTTTTATTTTTGCCTACACCAGCATTTTATTTCTTTTAAAATGACTTTTCTTCTTTTTTGCCTTTTAAATCATACCCTTTCATCTTTACTGGGATGCATCTCCTTTTGTTCTCCAGTGCCACTTCCAGACTGTTATCAACTTCATCTTGCACAAAATCTTGCCTCTTTCAGACTTGTATGATCCTTTCCCTCTCTTCTCTTCTTCATAATGTCTCTACTTTTAATGAAGGCTCCAATATCCTGGCCTAAAGTCTTTTGTGACTTTCTTAACTTCTGAGAGTGTTCACAGTAACTTAAACATCCACATTGATAAACCACCCAAGGCCCAGATTCTCATTTCTAGACCTCCATTTGCCCCTCCACTCAGCTGTCATTTCCTTGTCATTACCCAGAATATTGGTACCTGGAATGCCTCAGTTTCTGTCTCTACAGCCTCTGACCATTTCCCTCTCATCCTTCCAGCTCATGGGCTCACATTGTTGTCATTCCTCCACTTCATCAAAGCTTCAATGTGTTGACTCTCACCACTTTCTCACTGTCAGCTTCACCTCTCTGTCTAATCTAGCTTCATGAGTCCAACTAGAGTCACCTCTTTGTGAATGCCTTCAACGTACTTGCCCTGCTGTCAGACCTTTTGCCCTCCATTTCTATCTGCACACAAACAGCCAAACAAATTATCCAAGTGAGCTGACTTTTTAAATATTAAGCACTCAATCTCAAATCTCAGCATAACATCAGATACTTCCCTGAAATCCTATCTGCTTCTCTTAAAGATGTCCCATCTCATCATACTAGATTGCTACTGTGCATCTTCTCTGTCCTCAAACCTCCCACACCCCCTCTTCCTTTCTCATTCTTTGCTGATGATCTAATCCTATAGTTCATTGAGAAATCAAAGGTCATCTATTTCTAATGCATTCATCTTCCTCTGCGAAACCTCCATATCCACCTCTACTTGCACCCATCTTCTCCTCCCTCCCATGGGTTTATTCCATGGATTTGTGGCCTACTCATACGAAAACACAGTCCTCCAGTTCTGCTCAAATCAAGGACTTTACTCCTCCCCTAATAGTCTCTTTCCTATTCTTTTTCCTCTTTCTCTCTCTCTTTCTGTTTCCTCTCCTTCTCTCTCTCTTCTCATCTTCTCTCTCTCTTTCCTCTCTCTTTCTCCTGTCTTTTTTCTCTCTCCACTCTGTCTTTTTATCTCCTCTTTCTCATTCTCTTCCTGTCTCCTCTGTCTACCATCTCTCTCTCCTCTCTTCCTTCCCTTTCCTTCCTCTCCCTAGAACATTTTCATCTGCACCCCTCCTTGTAGCTAAAGCCTCATTTGTTTGCTTGTTTCATCAAGCTTCTTGAGGTTCATGTACACATGTTGTCTTTTCTTTTCCATGTCCCATCAGACTTCAAAGTCCTCCCATCAGATTATCATAATGGTCCTTACCAAGCTTGTCTAAGATCTATGCATTGCAAGCACAAGGCCCACTTTTCTCTTCTCCCTCTTTCTTAACCTCTGGGAAAAATCTTTAAAAAGTAACCCTTCTCTCCTCCTTGAAACACTCTTGTGTCTTGGCTTGTGTAACATCATTATCTCCTGATATCCTTTGTATTTCATCAGCCAGTCTCGCTCATTCTATTTCCCTTGTTTCTCATTTATCCAATCCAAAGTTTGGCTCCAAGCCCTCTTCTCTTAACATTTTACACTGACTCTGTGAGACCTCATCAATACCCCTTTTCAAATGTTCAAAATTAAACTTATAATTTTACCTCCGAGTGAGGCAATGCTTCACCCTGCTTCGGCTCGCACATGGTGCGCTGCACTGACTGTCCTGCACCCACTGTTTGGCACTTCCTAGTGAGATGAACCCAGTACCTCAGATGGAAATGCAGAAATCACCCGTCTTCTGCATGGCTCACACTGGGAGATGTAGACCGGAGCTGTTCCTATTCGGCCATCTTGGCTCTCAACCCCTAAGGAAACGTTTTGGCTTTTGCAAATGGCATTCACTCTGCATGAAACATTCTCCTCCTCACTTTTATATGGCAGCATCCTTTCATCCTTCAGGTAGCAATTTAAATATTATTTCCTCATATATTCTTTCCTTTGTCAATGTTTTCACGTATTCATTCATTTACTCCACGGATATTTATTGAATTCCAAATAGTTATTCCAAGCAGTGGTGACATGACAGTGAAAGACAAAGTCCTTCTCCTCGTGGAGTTTATGATCAAGATAGAATGGAGATGGGGGAAGTCTGACAATAAAGAACTAAACAAGTAAATATATGGTATGTTAGATGACAATAAATGATCAAGAGAAAAATAAAGTGAGATAATTCAGGAGAGGGATTGCAGGGCAGGAGGGATGCACTTTTATATAGGATAAATGAGGCAGGGTTCTATTAGAAAGTAATATTCGAACAGAGATTTAAAGAACATTAAGGAGCAAGCTATGTGGCTATCTGGGTACAGGACATTTCAGACAGAGGGATATTTATGGAAGAGCAAGATCTCTGTGTGTGGAGAGATTAAAAGAAGGAAAGCAGCAGGAGGCAGGATCCCAGAGGAAAGGGTTGAGATTGAGCTTGGCCTTGCAGGCCATTCTAACGGACTTATTCTGAATGTAATGGAGAGCTACTGGAGAGTTGGGGATGAGGAGTGCTTTGTTGAGGTTTGGGGTCGTTTGTTTATTTGTTTGTTTGTTTTGAGATGGGCTCTTGATCTGTCATCCAGGCTGGAGTGCAGTAGCATGATCATGACTCACTGCAGCCTCAACATTCTGAGCTCAAGAGATCCTTCTACCTCAGCCTCCAGAGTAACTGGGACTACAGGCATGAGCCACCATGCCCTCCTAATTTTTGTATTTTTGATAGAGACAGAGTTTTGTAATGTTGTCCAGGCTAGTTTCAAACTCCTGGAATCAAGCAATCCTCCCACTTTGCCCTCCCAAAGTGGTGAGATTATAGGCATGAGTCACTGTGCCCAGCCTGGATTTGTATTTTTAAAGGAACATTCTACCTACAGCATTGACACTTTGGGAAGGAAGTCACAAAAATCAAGAAGTTATGTTAAAGAGCTACTGCAATAATCCAAGTGAGTGAGTGATCCAACCATAGCAGGTAGCAAAACAAGTGACAAAAAAAACAAAAGCCCTGGACAGATCAATTACAGAAAAAAAAATTTAGGAAAAAAGGTCACTGAGCAACAGATTAAATTTAAATCTCACTATGAATTGCCTTGAAAAACTCAAACATAATAAATACAAATGGAGAATGTTAGGTTGATCAAAAAGCTTAGAAATGATGCCAGTTTCTAGTCATCTACTTGGTTATTGAGTTCAAATAAAACAAATTCCAGCTGACCCTGAGAGACTTGCTTTTCCTAGTTTTACAAAGAAAGTTGAACAACTTAGTATATCCCAGTCTGTGGCTGTTTCTCGTCATATCTCTTCTTTCTTCAGCCCTTATATAAAACCTAGGAGGAAAAATTTCTGCCTCCAGAACTTTCTAAAAACTACTCAGAATATCAGGCTCTAATTCTGACCAAAGTTTGCATCTGATTGGACCCAGAATATAATTTGTCACATTTTTTCAAAGAAAAATGTTTTGATCCACTCAATTTATTTACTGTCTGTCTCAAAGTATATGCCAGTTTCAGCTTAATAAATTATAGACATGTGATTCTCAGCTTGTTTTGACCACTGCCTTATATTGGGCTCACCCAAATTTAAGGAGCAAACTCTGAGACAGGATTAGAGAGCAATTTTGGAAGGAGGTAGAGGAACCACTGGTAGGTAACGGAGGTGAAACATGCAAGGGAAAGCTACCGATAAATTGTACCTAACAAGCCAATTACAACCATGGGCAACTGACGCTTGGTCATCTTGGGGAAAACACTGGGAGCCAGCATAGTACATGCCCTGTGGTTAAGAGAAATAAGTGAGATAGTGTATTTATACATACCAGCTGTCATCAGCTAATAACTAAGGGCCACTTCTGGAGATAGTTAATTCCCTGCATCTGCTGCACAGGTGGGCAAAGTGGCTTTGGCATCAGTGAAGTGAAAAAATGCAGGAGCTGGCCCTTTGGGTGCGTGGGCACTGAAATGATAGGGGAAAAATATGGAGAAAGCTTTCTCAAGGTCTGTTACAGCTATTAGGATATTGCAGCACTCTGGTAATCGATGCCATTAGAAACCTCAGAATTTGCTGACATGACAGGCCTTTCTTGAACATTTCCCTGTAAATAAGAATGGGTCAGATGCTACCATATTGATAGATTAGGTAACAAAACCCAATGGTGTGAAATAGCAAAGTCTTCAGGTCCCCTGTGTCACTAACTTGTGCCTTCATGGTTTTATATCATTTATGTTAATTAGATGCTTGCCCCCCATAGATTGCTTACACGTATAACCATTTTTCTGCAATATATGACTTGGCTTTACCTTTACAAACTTAGGAATGGCCTGAATAATTGGTTTTGATATCTATTCACTGCCAGAGGAAAGGCTGTGAGTTCATTAAAGTTATCATTTTTTTGTAAACGTAACCCCAACATTTTAATAAGTTGTTACTGATAACATCATACCAATCTACCCAGTCTCTGAGACATGTTCTTGCACCTAGCTTATTTTAAAAGGCATAACAGACCAGGTGCAGTGGCTCACACCTGTAATCCCAGCACTTTGGGAGGCTGAGGCAGGCAGATCACTTGAGGTTAGGGGTTCAAGACCAGCCTGACTAACGTGGTGAAACCCCATCTCTACCAAAAACACAAAAATTAGCCGGGTGTGGTAGCAGGCGCCTGTAGTCCAGCTAGTTGGGAGGCTGAGGCAAGAGAATCTCTTGAACCCGGGAGGCAGAGGTTGCAGTGATCTGAGATCGTGCCATTGAACTCTGGCCTAGACGATAAGGGTGAAACTCCGTCTCAAAAAAAAAAAAAGTCACAACAAAAAAATTATATTGCTATTAGTTGGGTATGCAAATAATTAACTAACAAAAGTTGAATTAATGTGTGATGCACAGAGGTCAGCACAGCAACAAACAGAAACTTGCTGAGTGCATGAATAAATACAGTCCATTTATACTCACATGGTTCTGAAACCCATCCTTGCATTGACAGTCTATAAAAGAACTGAGACCCTCAATCACATCATATTGCTTATCAAATTCTCACCACTCCAAACAGAACTACTTTTTCCAAATTGCTCATTGGTGTGATGGCACCTCTTTAAACTGAATGACAATATGGCTACATTTTGTGAGATTGTAAAATGTGTCTTGGCCAATTGTCTTACATGCATTTTAGGAAAAGATTAGTTATGTAAAAATTTAGACTTAACTAGTTTTTAGTTAGAGCTGTAGGGTAAAGAAAAAATAGTTTGCTTTTTACCATTTTTCAAATATTTGAAAAATGAGTCCAAAAAAAGGGATTCTAAAATTGGAACAAGAATATGTCTTTCTTCACATAAAAAAATCATAGTAGTGGTAGAAATGTACTCCTAGAACTCTGTGAGATTGATAAATAAAAATAACATATAAAAGATCACCTGATAGATGAAATCAAACATACAGAAAGATTCTGAACCTGCTGAACTCGAGAACAAGTGTTGTTCTCTGGGAGAATAAATGTGATTTTTCTATCTCATGGAGAAAGAATGTTTTATCAAATATTCCTACAGCTTAGGTGAAGGGTATGTCAAAATATCTACTCATCTTTGCTCTCTGTTCATGACCAGTGAATAATTTTTGGACTGCTACCTTGATTGCTAGGGCAAGCAGAGGGCATCCTTTGCACAGAGCATATGAACTTCAAAGTTATTGCACATGAAAAGAGCTATTACTCACTGCAAATTAATAAATTAATATTTTGGCCGGGCGTGGTGGCTCATGCTTGTAATCCCAGCACTTTGGGAGGCCGAGGTGGGCGGATCACGAGGTCAGGAGATCGAGACCATGGTGAAACCCCGTCTCTACTAAAAATACAAAAAATTAGCCGGGCATGGTGGCAGGCGCCTGTAGTCCCAGCTACTCGGAGAGGCTGAGGCAGGAGAATGGCGTGAACCCGGGAGGCGGAGCTTGCAGTGAGCCGAGATCGCGCCACTGCACTCCAGCCTGGGTGACAGAGTGAGACTCTGTCTCAAAAAAATAAATAAATAAATAAATAATAAATTAATATTTTGCCTTATACATCATCTTGTATAAACTTGACTATTGAGAATTTGTCACCAAGAAAACTAATCTGATTTCAGTATAAAGACAAAAATAAACATGCGACTGGAAAACTGGAATATAAGGCTTGCAGTGGGGAAACTCAAGACAAGTGATCTAATTAATAGGCTTCATTACTAATGGAGCTCAGTCCTCCTTAGAAAAATCCTGGAAGCCTTCTGGCTGGTCTTCTTTAACCAACACTTTTATCAAAAGCCTAAAAGCCTTCCTTTTACAACATTATGGTTTGTGAAGTGAAGATAATGAATTCTATTTTTAAGGTGAATAATATATTTAATAGTCATTAAAACCGAAATAAAAATTAAAAATTAATATCGTAAAATTTCAAATACAGGTAGACAATTATCACAAATTATGTGTTATGAAGCAAAAAAGAAAAATCTTATTTAATAACTATCACTAAAAATTAGATATTAATATATAGAAAAAATCAAGTCAGATCTATACCTCATACTATAGGTTTTAATAAACAAGTTAAAGATATAAACTAGAAATTCTGAAAGGCAAAACACACTCAAAGAGGATAAATTACATGCTATTTTCTTTACATAAAACTATCTAATTTAATCTCCCAAAATTCACTAGGGAGGGAAACAGATAAGGAAATTGTACTTTAGAGAGCTAAATTAACTCGCTTACAGGAACAAACCAAGTTAACAGAAGTTTTGGAATTTGAAGCAGATCTAAATCTGTACGTGTCTCAATATGCCTGAGTGACATAGTACATTTACCTAAACTATAAATAGGGATATAATTATATAACTATTGACAAACTAGAAGCCATAATTAAGAATAAATAAGCTAAAAATATGTACATTTCAACTTCTGCAAAATAAAAACTGACAAAGATGATAAAAATGAAGACATCGAGAATGTACAGTAAATGATATCAGAGTTAAGACACTCTTACTCCACTCAGCTCTATGAAACCAATAAATAATAAATAAAATAAGAATAGAAAATAACCCATCTTCAAAAAGAACCTAAAAATGGCAATTAACCCCTCTGCCCCAAACAAACACACAACACAAAGAATGTATACTAAATACAGTAAAATTTGTATTCAAATTAGTAACATTTAGAACTAGTTAATTTTCCTTCAGATCTCTTTCAGAGTTGCTATTGCCCGAATGTTCATGTCCTCTCAAAATTAATATGTTGGGTTCCTAATCCCCAAGGTGATGGTATTAGGTGGTGGGACCTTTGAGTGGTGATTAGCTCATGAAGGTGGAGCCCTCATGAATGTTATTAATGCCTATATAGAGTAAGCTTGCTGCATCATATTACCTGACTTTAAACTATACTGCAAGGCTACAGCAACCAAAACAGCATGGTACTGGTACAGAAATAGATAGATAGACCAATGGAGCAGAATAGAGAACTCAGAAATAAAGCCACACACCTACAGCCATCTGCTCTTTGACAAAATTGATAAAAAATAATCAGATGGGGAAAGGGTTTTCTATTCAATAAATGATGCTGGGATAGCTGGCTAGCCATATGCAGATGAATGAAACTGGACCCCTACATTTCATCATATACAAAAATCAACTCAAGATGAATTAAAGACTTAAATGTAAGACCTCAAACTGTAAGAATACTAGAAGAAAACCTAGGAAATACCATCCTGGACATTGGCCTTGGCAAAAAATTTATGGCTAAGTCTTCAAAAGCAATTGCAACAAAAACAAAAATTGACAAGTGAGGCCTAATTAAACTAAAGCGCTTCTGTACAGCAAAAGCAACTATCAACAGAGTAAACAGACGACCTACAGAATGGGAGAAAATATTTGCAACTATGCATCCAACGATGTCTAATACTCAGAATCTGTAAGGAACTTAAACAGTTGAACAAGCAATAAACAAATAACCACATTAAAAAGTGGGCAAAAGACATGAATGGACACTACTTAAAAGAAGACTATACAAGCAGCCAACAAACACATGAATAAATGCTCCACATCACTAATCATCAGAGAAATGCTAATTAAAATCACAATGAGATACCACCCCAAACCAGTCGGAATGACTATTATTAAAAAGTTTAGGGAAAAAAAAACAGATGCTGGCGAGGCTGCAGAGAGAAGGGAAAGATTATACATGGTTAGTGGGAATGTAAATTAGTTCAGCCACTGTGAAAAACAGTTTAGAGATTTGTCAAGGAATTTAAAACAGAACCTACCATTCAACACAGCAATCCTGTTACTAGATATATATCCAAAAGAAAATAACTCAGTCTACCAAAAAGATACATGCATGTGTATGTTCATCACAGCACTACTCACAATAGCAAAACATAGAATCAACCTAGGTGCCCATTAATGGTGGACTGGATAAACAAAATGAGGGACATATACACCATGAAATACTACACAGCCCTAAAAAAGAATGAAATTATGTCCTTTGCAGCAATATGGATGCAGCTGGAGGCAATTATGCTAAAGTGAATTAATTCAGGAACAGAAAACCAAATACTGCATGTTCTCATTTACAAGTGAGAGCTAAGCATTGGTACTAATAGACATAAAGATAGCAACAATAGACACTGAGACTACTAGAGTAGGGAGGGAGGCAAAGGGCAAGGGTTGAAAAACTATTGGGCCCAGCACGGTGGCTCACCTGTAATCCCAGCACTTTGAGGAGCCAAGGCAGGCAGATCACAAGGTCAGGAGTTCAAGACCGGCCTGGCTAACATAGTGAAACCCCGTCTCTACCAAAAATACAAAAATTAGGTGGGCATGGTGGCGGGCATTTGTAGTACCAGCAACTTGGGAGGTAGAGGCAGGAAAATCCCTTGAACCTGGGAGGCAGAGATTGCAGTGAGCCAAGATGGAGCCACTGCACTCCAGCCTAGGCGATAGAGCAAGACTCCGTCTCCAAAAAAAAAAAACAACTAACTGTTGAGTACTATGCTCAAACCTGGGTGATGGAATCAATCACACCCCAAACCTTAGCATCACACAATGTACCCATGTAACAACATGTACCCTCTAAATCTAAAATTAAAGTTGAAATTATTTTTTAAAAAGAAAATACAAATTTAAATTACAATGAGGTACCACTATGTGCTTATTAGAACGGCTAAAATTAAAAAGTCTGCCATACCAAGTGCTGGTGGGAAAGCAAAATGATACCTCAAGTTTGGAAAGCAGTTTGGCAGTTTCTTAAAATGTTAAACATGCATCTACACCATGACCCAGACATTCTACTCCCAGATATTTACCCAAGAGAAATGAATGTCTATAAATCTGTACAAAGATGTGTACACAAATTTTTATAGCAACTCTATTTCAGATAGCCCCAAACTGATAACAATGCAAATGTTCATCAACAGATGAACAAAGTTTAAACAATTGTACTATACTTACACAGTTAAATACTACTCGGCAATTTAAGAGAATGAACTATTGATGCACAAAACTCTGAGTATGAATCACAAAATAATTGTGCTGAGTGACAAATGTCAAACAAAAAATGAACACACTGTGTAGCCCCATATATAAAAAATAAACTATAATAAATATATAACATAACATATAATTCCATAAAAAGTAAATTAATCTCTAGTGATAGAAAACATATTAGTGTTGCCTGGGAATAGGGTAGCTGGGTAGGGTGGAGGGAAGGATTATAAAGTTGCATGGGGAAACTTTTAGGGATAATGGATATGTCCATTATCTTGGTTGTAATGAACATGGATGGAAAACTCCTAAACAAAATAGTCACAAACTGAATCCAGGAATATACCAAAAATACTAGTGACCAAATTTGAATTTGTTACCAACAATGCAAGATTAGGTTAACATTAGAAAATCAATCCATGTAATATACACAGTAATAGATTGAGAAGAAAACATATAATCTTCCCAATATATATGACATGTTTGCTAAAATCCAGCATGTTCTTATGATTAAACATTCCTAGCAAATTATGAGCAGGAGATTTTCTTAACCTTATGCACAATTTCTATAAAATCAATGAAACAAATATTATACCTGATAGTGGAATATTAAAAGTTTTCTCTTTGAAATAAAGAAATAACAATGATGTTCACGATCACAGCTTCATTTAACATGGCATTGATGGTTCAAAGAGTAGGAGGGAAAGCTTATAGGGACTGGAAGAAAAAGAAAACTATCATTATTGTCAGATTAAAAGATCGTGTAGTCAAAACTCCAAAAGAATCTTTGGATATATCATTCCAATTTTAAATATGGATTTAACAAAATTACTGGACACAAAAATCAAAAGGCTGAAATCAATTGTATTTCTATCTGCAAGAAAACGTAATTAAATAAATATAACATTTATACTAGCATCAAAGAAATCTCAAGTATCAAACAATATGTATTTTAAATGCCTCTGTAAGACCTTGACAGTGAAACATAATTAAACTGTATTAAATAAACCTTAAAAAAGAGATATGTTCTCTGTTTATGTATTCTAATACTTGAGCCAAAACTGAAATTTGATTCTTTCCAATTTACTTAAACGTATTTTGCAATCCTAATCAAAATCCTAGTTCACCTGTGAAATAGATAGCTGATTTTAAAATGTACAGGAAATACAATTGGCCGAGAATAGCCAAAACACTTGAATGGAGCAAAGTGGGAGAACTTTCTCTATCAGATATTAAGATTTACTACAAAACTATGCAATTAAAGTGAAATTAGCAATGACATAAGAATAGACAAGTAAGTAAAAGGAAAAAAGAGTATACAGTTTAAAAAGATACACACTTTTATCAACACTTATTTTTATTTAAATTTTTAATATTTTATTATCATTATTTGTATATTATTTATTTTATGCACAGATTTTGACTTATTATAGCTAAGCAGTGCAAAAAAACACACTGTTTTCAATTAATGTGCTAGGACATTAAGGTATCCATACAAAAACAAAGATGAAATTGACCCTATACCATTTACAAAAATCATCTCCATGTAATTTAGAGATGTAAACGTGTAAGGCAATATATTATAGGTACATAAAAAGCTTTCTTGAACAAGACATAAGAGCATTAACTATAAAAGAAAGAACTGATAAATGAGGACTGAAAATAAGAGTTTCTAGTCACGATAAGAACTCATTAAAAAATTCAAAAGATGAACCACAGAATGAGTTCAAAATATTTGTAATGCATGTAACCAACAAATAATACATAGATATGCATAACTTAGAGCACTAAAAATTATTTTTAGCAAACAGAGCAATGCAGTTTAAAAAGGGGGAAAACACTTTAATATGCAAATATTAAATGTTTATATTAATATTTAATATTAATAACATTAACTAAATAATTTAATATGAATATTAACAATTAATACTAATAAAGGAAAAATTGCAAACGGCCAATAGACATATGCAAAGATGCCCAACACAGCAATAATCAGAGAAATGCAAATGAGATATAATACTCATCCTACAAATTGGCTAAAATTTAAAAGTCTAATAATGCTTTTGATATTGGTGTTGGTGAGCAAAGAAAACTCTCCTTAAACTGCTGATGGGAGCTCAGTTGGTATTCTCTAGCAGGCTAGGGAATTCATGTACATTTGCTGACATAAAGGAGACATGAGAAAGGAAGCAGAGATGATGTGATTGCTGGAAGGAGGACATAAGCCAAAGAATGAAAGCAGCCTCTACAAGCAGGAAATAGCAGGGAAATACATCTATTCCTAAGAACCTCTAGCAGGAACGAACCTTGCCCAAGATTCATTGTGGACTTCAGACCTCCAGAACAGTAAGATAATAAATTTGTGTTGTTTTAAGCCATCCCATTACTGGGTATATACCCAAAGGAGTATAAATCATGCTGCTATAAAGACACATGCACACGTATGTTTATTGCGGCACTATTCACAATAGCAAAGAGTTGGAACCAACCCAAATGTCCAACAACAATAGACTGGATTAAGAAAATGTGGCACATATACACCATGGAATACTATGCAGCCATAAAAAATGATGAGTTCGTGTCCTTTGTAGGGACATGGATGAAACTGGAAAATATCATTCTCAGTAAACTATCGCAAGGACCAAAAACCAAACACCGCATGTTCTCACTCATAGGTGGGAATTGAACAATGAGAACTCATGGACACAGGAAGGGGAACATCACATTCCGGGTACTG